>NW_009232127.1:0-2623 GCF_000690835.1 Fulmarus glacialis
GGGGAATTAGTTCAACTCAGCTGCTAATTGCTTCTGAAGTGCGGGGCTCTGTCAAACGGACGTGGACGCGTGATGGGGACAGCGAGCACAGCCAGGGAGGAAAGCTGGCCCCGTGCTACTTTGCTCAGGGCTCTCGAGACCTCGATACCTCCCCTCTCCCGGCTGTATCAGCCCCACTTAACCTGCAGGGAGCAGAGGTTTTTCGGCCGTAACCCGGTTGCTCGGGAGCCCTGGGACTGAGACGCGATGCTCTGCTTTTGGTGGAGAAAGAGCAACCCCCTTCCCTGCCCCACATCATCTCTCCTGGGCTGGAGAGGGGGAATTGGCAGGGAGGAGGCTTTCCCTGCCCCGAATCCCCATGCTGAGCCCTGCTGGCTCTCTCTGCCCTGTCTCAGCTCAGCTTTGCTCTTACGCTTGTTTGTAAATCCCCCAGTGCTCTGACTGGTGGGACCAGTGGCTGGGAAGAAAGAGTGATGGGAAAGGAGGATTTTGCCCTGCAGAGGGGCTTCCCCCTTGCTCAAGCATGGGCTGACCCCCTCCATCCTTAAACCTTCGCTGTACCTCGTCCTGCGATAGCTTTGGGGCTGGGGTGGTGGTGCACAGGGGTCCAGTTCCGCCACCTCAATGTGAGTCCAGCTGAGCGCTTGAAAGCATCACCCTGCGTGTTGTACAGGGCGTTTCTGGGACCTCCGGCCATGCCAGCACTAAAGCCCTGGGTGCACGTCGTAGGGTGCTGAGCGTTTCCCTTTGCAGGCTGGACACAGCATCATTCATGGTGAGGCCGCACCTCGAATCCTGTGGTCAGTTTTGGGCCCCTCACTCCAAGAAGAACACTGAGGTGCTGGAGCGTGTCCAGAGAAGGGCAACGAAGCTGGTGAAGGGCCTGGAGCACCAGTCTGATGAGGAGCGGCTGAGGGAACTGGGGCTGGTCAGGCTGGAGAAGAGGAGGCTGAGGGGAGACCTCATCGCGCTCTACAACTCCCTGAAAGGAGGGTGTAGCGAGGTGGGGGTTGGTCTCTTCTCCCAAGTAACAGCGATAGGACGAGAGGAAATGGCCTCAAGTTGCGCCAGGGGAGGTTTAGACTGGACATTAGGAAAAACTTCTTTACTGAAAGAGTGGTCAGGCCTTGGAACAGGCTGCCCAGGGAAGTGGTGGAGTCCCCATCCCTGGAAGTATTTAAAAGACGTGTAGATGAGGCGCTTAGGGACATGGTTTAGTGGGCCTGGTGGTGTTGGGTTGACGGTTGGACTTGATGATCTTAGAGGTCTTTTCCAACCTTAATGATTCTATGATTCAGCATCACTCCCCTTTGAGGAGGCCAGATTCACCACAGCATCAGCTGTCCATCTGTGGTGGGAGGGGATGTCTTTTCCTAGAGGTGGGTGGGCTCCAGGGCAGGAGGAGGACCTGCCAGCTGCTCTCCTGGCCTTGGGAAGAGGCCACCAACCCTACCACCGTCTTTCATGCAGCCATGACCATGCTGTTGACCCATGGCATCTTCAGGGTGATGTGCAGGGAGAGGGCTCTAGGCCAGGTCAAGGACAGAAAGCCCCAGGCAGGCTAAGATCCTTGGGGTGGACATGGTCCCCTGGTCCTTATCCTTCTGAGATTTAGCATTGACTGTTGCTTTGAGCCTCTGTGGGCTAAACCAGGGTGCCTGTCCAGTGCCTGCATCCCTGCTGGGTGCTGCCCGGCTCGCTGCGCCGCTGGCCTCTGTCCTGCAGTCCTGCCGATGCCCTCTCCCACCCCTCGCCGCCTCCCCTCCCTTTCATTCCCCCTGCTTTCATTTAGTAATTGTCGTTTAAAAGCCCAAACGCCCATTGTCCAAAACGGGGATTAAGCACCATCTGTGCAAACTTTGAGGCCATTTTCGGTGACCGGGAGGAAACGGATGACTCAGAGAGACGTTGCGACACAGATCGGCTGTGACCCTGGGCTGAGCGAGTGGACCTCTGCGGAGCAGCCCTGTTAACTCAGGCCTCTCCTGGCAGCCTTTTGAGGCTCATGGCAAGGGAGCCAGCAGCAGTTTTCGGAGGGCTGTGGGTTCCCTCCTGAACTGTGAGGTGTCCCAGCTATCCCTCATGTCAGAGCTGTAGTCTGTCTGGTCCCACTGGTGGCTTCTGGGTTCTGGTTTTGAGTGGTGCTGGTGGGAAGGGGATGGTGGCTTCTGGGTTCTGGTTTTGAGTGGTGCTGATGGGAAGGGGATGGTGGCTCCACAGTGGAGCACTGAGGCCAGGAGGTCAGTCTGCATTAGTGTGGGACCCCCCAAGGCCCTTGTGTTTTGGCTCTTTTCTCCCAAAACGATGCCCGAAGGCTGGTGAAGGTGGCCCTGGAGGAAGGTGGCTGTAAACACTGCATCGACTGGTGGATACCAGGAGATGCTTTCACATGGGAGCAAGAAAGTTGTGCTCCAAGTAGCTTCTCTCCATTACCACCTTACCTGCCCCATGTGTGACACGTTCCCATAGCCCATCTGGACTGGGGTGACACCCAAACTGAGGACATGGTGGTGGTGAGGCGCATGGGAGACAGAGGACCAGGCTGCTGGCCGTGGTGGCCCAGCAGTGAGGAGCACTTGGCCAAGGTAGGATTTTTTGCAGACGACACCAAGTTAGGCAGGAG
>NW_009232128.1:0-34647 GCF_000690835.1 Fulmarus glacialis
GGGGCGGGTGGGTAGCTGGGCGGCGGGGGAGAGCCGGGCTTGGGAGGAGTTGATCGTCCTCCGACACCGATGAGCTCAGCTGCTTTTTTCTGCCGTCCCTTCGGGCTCATGGAGAAAATATGCACGTTGATCCTCGCTGAGGTTGGCAGCGCGTTTCTACCTGAGCGAGACATTGGGATACTTTATATCGCGTGTCCAACAGTGGCTTTAAAAGCAGTCAGTCGCTTGTCCTTCCAGTGCCAGCCATCTGTTTATGCCAAGATGGCAGGGTCTCGTACCCGGGTTTCTTTAGCCCTGTCAATAGGGAGTGTTCTCACATTTATTAGTCGGAGTACAGAGGTAAAATGAATTTGCTAGTCGTTGCAGCGAGAGAACTAGAAATCGGGCTGCCTCACTGCGAGTCATGTTACCCAGACTCTGCTTCCTTTTGTAGCCGAGTAAGTCTTTATTTTTTAGGTTAATGCCCTCTTGTCAGTCTTGTAGTCCTCTGCTGAACAAACGAGAAATTGTAAGAAAGTAAGAGTAACGGTCTAGTAAAGCCTGGAGCTAGGTTCCCAGATCAAAGTAATTATTTAGGAGAAAAAAGTATCTATATAAAAACCGTGATTATTTACAACTGTGTAACAAGCCTGTAATCTTAACACCTTCTTGGGTCTTTCTGAATGCCTGGGATACACTTTTATATAGAAAAGATGTCTTTGAAATTATGGGGCTTATGTAGAAATGCAGAATCATTTAGCATCTGTGAATCTTAGGGTGCTTTGCAAGAAAGAGCAACTGAAGACAAAAATCTATGATAGGAAAATGGTGTCATCCTTCTCTTATGTGAAAAAAACTCAGAGGCAAGAGCTCTTTTAGCAGCTCGGCTGTCTTCAGTAGATGCTACGAGTACACAATATTAGAGCTGATTGGGAGGATCCTTCCCACCCCAGTGGAAAATGTGGTATTTGTGAAGTTGCAGTTTTCTGCAGGAAAGTTCCAGTTTTACTGGAAAAAAAGTTAGATTTTTCTGACCAGAAAATTAAAGTGATGGTTCATGGCTACCTGCCTTGAAGGCTTTTGTCAATTCCACTTTCTGCTTACAGGGAGAAAGCACAGTTAACAAAATCTTCCCCTTTGGAGAGGTGGAGAGACCTCCACCTTTTTATTTTTTTTTCCCCTCCCCCACTTTTTCCTCCTTTAAAGGAGTTGCTTGGAATTTCTGTTCCACAAAGGATGTGAGAGCTTTACTTCTTACCCTGAAACACAACTGAACATTTTTTCATAGGATGAAAATTCCAGTATTTGGCCAGCCCGAATCAAAACTTCTGGAAACTTGGGGCCAGATCTTTGGCTTGTACAAACTGGCTAGTTCCATTGTGTTTAGTCCGCAGAGGATTTGGCCCTAGTTAATTAATGGTTCACCCGAGGTCATGCAGTGAGTTGATTTTTAAAGCTGGAGACTGAATCCAGAGTTGTTATTATTCGATCCTGTCATATATCTTGAAGTTTACTGCACAACATTGTATTTTTCTTAGACAAGCTGGATTAGTAAGAGCCAGAATCCAGGAGGCTCTGATTGCAACTTTTTTCGAAAACCACGTTCTAAAAAATCTATCCAGTTGTGATCTTACTAGAAAAGAGAGTAAATATGTTGTAATTAGTGCATAGGTGACACTGACTACCGCGGGAGAGAGAGGCCTGAAAAACTGCTTTTGTTATTTAAACCTTTCTTTCAAAGTACAAAAGCATTTGATTGGCACTTCACTGATTTAATAGTCCATTTGTAATGCAGGAAGAACATTACAGAAGATTTTAGCATTATTTTAAATCTCATCATTTAGTCGGTAGGTGTTTTAAAAAAATCCTCATTTCTAGCAGAAAAAAACTTTCTGATAGCATGTAGAATCTGTGACGAGTCAGTTAAAGATATGGATGCCTTGTGTCTTCCAAAATGAAATGGTTTATAAGTCTTAAAACGTAGCTGGTTTGTTGTGTTAGCACAAAAAAAAAAAAAATCCTTCTGCCCAAGGATTTCATGGTTGCTGTTACTACGTTGTAATGTTAGGAATGGAATCCTAAGCCCCCTGCTTTAAAATCGGGGTTGCTAGCATTCAAACTAAAGAGGAGAGCAGTTCAGATCCCATGTGGCAGTAATGCCAGATGTAGAAGATACCAGCTAGCTCATTCAATAATCTGAATTTACAGAGGTTGTCTTTCACCTGTACTTGCATAAAGATGCTTTGTGAAGGTTGAATTTTTTTCTGTTTTACACATGGGGAAGATACAAAGGCAACAAATCCAAACAGACCAGCATGCACACACCCCTTCCCCCGCATTTCTGACTTTGAGGGGAAAAGAAAATTTCATAAAGTTCATGAAGGCTTGTCTTTGCCTTCCAAATGTTTGGGGAGTTACTTCATTGCTAAAATATTATATGCTAGAAGGACCCTGAATTCAACAGCACTGAAATGACTTCCCAATGTCAAAGAGCAGTCAGTGACAGAGTTTGAACAGACCTTCTGCCTCCCAGGCCACAGCTGCACCTATTGGCTTCATTGTCCCATCCCTCCTACGCACATGCATGCCTGGCATTGTTTTGGAAATACAGCAGGAACTTGATAATTCAAACTGATGACTCGGAGAGCCACTTGTGGAATTAATTTATTGGGTAAATTAGTGACTAGATATGCAGGCAGATTTAAAAAAAAAAGGTGCTGTGTCATAGTGTATGATTTGTTCTGTTACCTTAAACAGTGTGGTTTAATTGTCACTGCACTAATTGAGTATCCCGGAAAATATTTTGTTTGATATTTTAAGAGTAAAGTCTTAAAAGATCTCAGCATGGTTCTATCCTTGTTATTTAAATCTGCGAGGGGAATTGGGTGTTCAGCTCTTCAATGAGGAGTTACAATTTGGGATTAGAAATTAATCCATAGCACCTATTTTATGGCACAGGATTTATAGCATGCCTCAGAGGTTAAACCATAGCCCTACTATACTGATCTGTGCTGTAGGCTTATTTGATTTCAGCAACAAATAGGATTTGATCCTTGCTGGGTAACCTTGGTCAAATTCCAGGTGGCCCTCAAGATTTACCATTTCCATCTTGGTATGAGAAAATAAATGTGTTCTTTTTGTTTATTTTTCACAGGGCCTCAGTATTGTTCAGTATGGTTTGTCATGTGAGGCTGTAAACCCCTTCAAGCAAGATGGGATTTTAGATTTGCAAACTGTTCCCAAATGATCGCTTGTGTATCATGAAGGAAAAGGCTGTCCTTTTGGTGTGTGGGCAGCCAAGCATGGACAAAACTTAGGAAGTTTAGTTCGTTAAGATTCCAGAGTGACTGCAGATATTAATGGAGAAGACGCTATGGGGAAAAAGAATTATTTTTAATTTGTTCAAAGTACCAAATTAATGTTAAGTAAGCAGAATTCATCTGTAATTGCATGCATAGTAGCCCAAGAAATCTTACCAGCAGCTCTGAAGAGGCCAGCTATTGCAGAAAGTGCGCACAAATCATTACGGTATTGAAAAACAAAGCAAAACCAATAAAGTGTCTCAAATTGGCAGCTTTTAGTAAACTTTGGGGTTTTTCCCCTTCCATAGTCATGCTGACCCTTGATCTTTGGTATCAGAGCAACACATAACAAAATTCAGTTCTTCAATTTTCATGAGCAGTATATACTGAGATGAATCCTTGGGCATTTCTGAAGCAAAAGAAAATAGTTGCCATTGACAGGTTTTCACAACCAGAGGTGATTTTGGAAGGTCTGTATTGCTTTGTGAAGTCCCATACTTTGTGGCCTGAGCAGGGTGAGTGGAACAAAAAAAGATTTCAGGATGTAGATTATTTTGTGCTTACTGATAACTAGTAGATCTCCGATTCTACTCTCATTTTCCCAGGTGTTCATGAAAGGTGCCTCAAGGAATACCAAAATACAACACTATGTAATCAAATTTTCTCGTAATACCAGGGAAAGTTCTGATTCTTTTACTACTTATTCAAAGAAATAATTAGTCCTTCATCTTTCCTTATTTTTTTAATCAGATACAGGGTCCAACCCAGTTATTGCTTCTTATATTTTCATGAAAGCATACTGAAGACTGAGTACTTGTTTACTGGTTTTGGTTCCTGGCTTAAGACTTGGGATTCGTGAAGCTCTCTGCTCTGCCATGAATAGCATATTTGACTTTAGGGAAAATTGCTCCGTCTTTGTTTCCTATCTGTATAAGGGGAATAATATCATGTCTGTCATCACAAATATTTGCAAAGGTATGTACATGGAGAATTCTGAAGTGCTGCTGTTATGGTTACATATAATATCTCAAGTAATAATTTCAGATGGAAGGTGCCAATTATTCCATTGGCTGTTTGGTTTGAAAATAAATGCCAACGTCAGTAGCTTTATAAACTTTGGTGTAGTTATTCTGGGTTTGCATCAGAAAACAGAACGTGGCTTAGCCATGAATTTCCTCTTTGAAATAACTGAAGTGACATCAGTGGAATTATACAGGAATGATTTTGGCATTGATACTACTGAAAGACATAGTGCTGTGTGAGTGCTTTGGCCTCATACAAAGTGAGCTGTATTAGTAGTAGAGGAGTTCAAAGCTTCTTTGGAATTGTAGTATCCTCTTTACGATTTTAAATTTTCAAGTACTACAGCTAGCAAGTAGTGTTTCTGGAAGAACTTACAGGTTTCAAAAATGTGCATGTCTCACACCCAATACTAATTATACACACAAATGACTTAATCCCGCATACGAACTTTGGCACATCCATTTGACTAAAACTTAAGAACTTCAAACTTTAAAGAATTTTTGTGAAAAACTACGGTTAGAAATCTAGGCTGCTTTTCTTATCCGTAACGCTTTCTATTTCCAGACGCTGTAAATATTGGCCTTCAGAAAATCTTTGTGTGGTGTTTACCCATATCACTTTATTGAAGATGAAGAAAGCAGAAAATAACCACTGTTTCAAAAATTGGTGACAATTTTTAACTGCTTATATTCTTGCATGTATCTTTTGAGACCCTGAGGCTTTATTTTCACCACCAGCACTTCTAGTTCTGTACATTTCCATGTCCCACTAATGGTAGTTATAAGTTGCAGTCATTAAGCATAACTACCTCAAGTTAGATACTGAACAAAACGCAAAACTAATGTAGAAGTTACGGCTTTTAGGCATAGTGAAACAAGGGCAAAGTTCTTTGAAGCAGATTGGAAGTACCTGAAGTTTGGTGTTTGGGCCACTAGAAAAATTGTTGTTCTTCAGTATTTTTAACTGTTTAATTTGTAACAGAATGAAATTAGGGATTGAAGTAGCAGGTGCTGCTATTCTTCTGTAGAAGAAGCAATACCTGTTTTGTCAAGCAATTTCCTGTTTCATAGCTGTAAAGTAAATAAATAAAATCTTTGTGCTGTTTAGTTGGAATTTAAAGGTTGGGTCCAGTTTCTCTCCAAAACATTCGTAGGACTTCTCCCCCATTGTAAGTGTATGAATAACATCCACTGAACTCAATGCGAGGTTTTTTTTTTTATCGTGTGGCTGAAAAGAAGAGTCCCTATTTATAGCATTCAAACATTGGCAGGTGCAAGACTGGTGAGAAACTTTAGTCTCACACATACAAACTAGTTGTTTAGGAGAGTCTTCTCTGTGGTGGTAGAAGCTGCTCTTAGCTGGGCCGCTAGAATCAACAGCGTTGCTCAGTGGCTGTCTTCTTGTTGAGATCAATCAGCTTGTATTTCCAGGAGGGTGTGTAACGAAGAAGGGCCTGATGGTGCTGATTGCAGTAATATACTTAGCTATGGCAGCTTTAGCTATTATTTATAGAAGTGCTAATTATATCAATAGAAATAGCAATATTAATACTGTTAAGTGTCAGAATCCATGCTTGACAGCATGAACTAAACGCAGCTACTGTGAAACAAAGCAGCCAGCTTGTCTCCCTTGTCAAACCACCAATATGCATTTCAGGAAGAGTACACGCCCACCTTAATTGCTTGGGGTCTCACCATTTTTGCTCATCTTGTTATATCACTATCATGTCAAGCTGAAAACTCACAAGACGGGCTGTTCCCATGAAATGTAGGCTGTATCCAAAGTCAGTCTGGAAAATTCAAACTGTGACTAAAAGTTTAACGGTGGATTCCAGTTTAAAGCTGTCATCCTACAATGCTGGAAACTGGAAAGTGTCTCGAAGTTCAGAATCTGACCCAAACTTTTTTTTTTGAGTCTGTATTCTACCACTTCTTGTTTACAAAATAGTTGGTGAAAACTCACATAGATTTCAATACCCACAGTTACGTGCAGACTACGTTATAACCAGCCTTAATTGGCATCTTTTAAAGGGCAGAAATCATATTACCAAAAAATAAACAAAACTAAAAGAAAACAAGAGCATATTGAGAGTCATTTTCTGGCTGCTTTTTTAACATTTAAAATGTGCTTGATTTCCTGTCACAGCTCTTGTTACTTCTGCCTACCTCTTGTGACAGTGTTTTAGACTGACTTCCCACAGGAGCTTACAAATCAAGCAGGTTAATGTCTTCATTAAAACTGAGTAACAGTTTACTTTGGGAAAAAACATATTAAATATTTCAGGATATTGAACACCAAACTACTATTAAGCTTTAACTAATGCATTTACTTTGCTGACACTTGCTCTCCGATGGGACATGTAGCTCAAGTTAATGTCACTGGAAGTGATGTTTAAGACTTCATGAGAAAGTGTTTCCAACCCCTTCTCGATGATTTTACTCCAATTCTATCACTCTGTACTTGAGAAAAAGTTTTAAATAAGTTATTTCAGCACTTCCCATCCATATTTTGGAAATGTACTGGGTATAAATGTCTCCTTTAGAGTCTTAAATAATCCCTTCTATGTCCTAGATATATGTGGTACGCTGTGTAAAGAAAGTGACAGTCTGTTGGCCTCCGGACATATAAAGAATGTCCTTCGCATATTTTGCCTTTGGGAGGAAAATACAAGGATTATCGCAAACAGAAAAGGCTGGGTTTTTGTCACCCATGATTGTGAACCTACCTTAAGGTGTGACTAATTTAGTCGATCAGTAGCATAGAAGTGGAGGCACATGGCCGCCGGTAAGTTGAGGCTTCTCAGTTGGCAAATGGTGGTATTCTGCGTGGGCTGCTGTTACTGCAGAACTGTGTGCTTGTGTCTTTCTCACTCTCTGCAGAATCCATTTGCAATGATGCCATGTGGGACACAGGGGCATCCCATCAGTAATAGGAATGGGGTTTGTTTGGGTTTCTTTTGTTCGTGTTGCACTGCAAATTCTGTTGGTGTAATTTGCTTTATCAGCTCTTTTGTTTTTGTTGGGATTTTTTTTTTTTGACCTCTTCATTTGGCAATCTTACAGTTTACTTATCTATTATCAGGGCCATGTCAGACTGTGATGCATCATTCTTTCTGGATCCGACTGCAGCAGCATCCCAGTACATGATGCAATCAAACAACATTCCTCCACTGGCAGATTTAGACCAATCCCTTTGAAGTTTGTTAATTTATCCAAAATCAAAGCCAATTTCAGTTCTATGCTGTAATAATACTGATGTTTCCTTATAACCTTTCCCATCACTGGTCTATAATAATCCTGGAACTCTTCTGACATCTCTTTAAACTCTGTGAACAGGTGATCTGTGAGTAAATCTCCCTGAGGAGTTACAAACTTTCTTGAATTATTTACATCTACTGTAGGAATTCTGTCTTGTACTGCATACTGGGCTGATCGCATAGGTGATACAAATTGGATGATGCAGAAAGGAACAGAGGATGTGCCTAGCACATAAAGATACGCATTAGTCTTATGAATATATTATATTAAAAATAATTCCTAATGTAATGCTGCTGGTTTTAGCTGAGTTAACTTGAGGAAAAAAACTCACCCACAAAACTTAGGATCTTGGTTATAGCCATAAAGAGATCGTTGAGAAAGATGAATGGCTTAGAGATTAACTTATGCAATAGGACAAAAGTAAAAAGCCTAGTTTAACTACTAGTGGCTATCTGAAAGACATCATCGCTCTGTAGTGGTGTTCTGGAATGTAATGAGCCCTATCCTCATCTTTTTGGCAAACTTGGTAATTCCTGGTAGGGTAGTAGGTAATTAATGAGTGTGTGTGGAATATGAGTTGTTTTTTATCTTTACTCGTGGTCACACTGCATCTAAGTTCAGTAGAATAGAAAAAATAATTACCAGTTTTATTTGAATAATTCTGTGGGGCACTCCACTTTTTGAATAAACAAATACAGATCAATATTTCCTTGAATTTACTTGTCATGCGTGTTTATTCACTATATTGTCATTCTCGCCCTTTAAGTGGTTCCACATGTCACGTTTTTGAGAATTTTACATTTGTGGTTTGAAAATAAAATTGTCTTGCTTAGTCCTGACTTGCGAGATAAATAAGACAGAACTGTTTTTGTTACCACAGTGGCTGAGTACTTGTACTCACGTGGTGCATATGCATACTCAGGTTGACGATTTGTTTAGGCTTCGCTTTTTGTTCCAGTAAAATGGAACATTCTTTGTTTCAGTCAAAGAATGTAGACTTAAATGGTACAGGCTGGTCTACAGTGAAGTACCAGAAATCAGAGGTTGAGACGAAGAGGGTTAGTAATCCCATTTTTCAATGAATGGGTCATCTTCTTGGTGCCACGTGGGAGACACTTAGCCCATCTTGCTGTCCTGCACCTGTTCTGTGGATGCCATTCTCTTGGGCTGGTAATCTGGCACTTTTTACCAATGCAGTACTGCTCCTGGAAAGCAAGATAACTCGGGCTTTGGGAAAACAGTTTAAATTAATACTCTCCAGATTCCCAATTAGTATTAACGTTATTTGCATGTATGTATTCTAACAGAAACTAGGAGTCCCAGATGAGATCGGTGCCCCATCCACTGGTGTGGGATGTTTTACATACTGTAAAGCAGAGGCACTGTCTCAGGAAGCTTATGGTTAAATAGGCAAGTCAGGCAAAAGGTGAGGGAAACAAAATATTAGAATTCCCACTATAGTGGTTGCAGACCAAGACACAGAAAGATTTAGTGACTGGATCGGGATAATCCATGGAAAGGAAAGAGAGGTTTTCAGAGGCAACTAATTCCCACTAAAGCAAGCATGGGAGTGATGTGCCAACCTGCCATTTGTGCCTTTGAAAATTTCCCCAGGGAGTCTATTGTAGAGCCAAGCACTGAACTCTGATCTTCAGTCCCCCACCAGACAACCGTTTCTTTCTGCTTTAAGTGTTTTTAATTGAAAAATACCATCTGAACAGTGTCTGTAAAGAATTACTTTTCCTCAGAACCTCCAAAAGAAAAGCAAAATGATGTGCTACAGCAATAAATTAACCAGTGATCAAAATAAAAACCACAGTCTTGTTATGAAAACCAGAACTGGTGGGTAAATACTGTGAATTTATGACACCAGTGAAAAAAAATCTACTCTGGTAAATGTTAATACTTTTAGAACTAAAGATTTTTGGTTTAATTATTAAACTATTCAAATCTCTTCTAAACAGACTTTACATGCAAAAGCTACAAATTGTTTAAAAAAACAAGCAGAAGTTTACCCCTTGCTTTTCTGCAGGCACTATTTATATCTGTGTCGGTGTTTGTTTCGGAGAAGAGAATAAAACTGAAGCCCGCATGACCCTATCTTACTCTCCCCAAATAGCGGTAACACTTTTCCTTTTAGAGTTGTACGTATATTAACTCACACGTTCTCATCGCTTCATGAGGAGGTAGGCTCTCTTCCCTTTTTGCCGTTCGGGAAACAATGGCATCAGAACTCAAGGTTATACAAGTCCAGAGAAATTGTTAGAGTCAGATTACGCTGCTGGAGTGACCCATGTTCAGGCCACTCCAACACGTCCCCTAATAATATTTTACAAGCCTGAGCCATCTGTGTGTGATGAGATCAGAAGTAAGGAAGTCTGTAGTTGCCAAGAGAATTTTAGCTTGCAGAATTGTACAACTACAAAGAAATCCTACGGCATCAACAAAGGAAGCTCAGATAAATATTCACACTGAGCTCTTTTGGACTATTTTAATTGGAGAGCGTTTGTTCTTGTAAAATTTTAAGGGTTCATTCTTCCTTTTGCACACCTAATTGTTACTGACAGTATTGTAAGCTTCGCATACATTATTAGTAGTCTCCAAAATGGCTAATCCCATATTTTGCGAAAGCAAGAAGATACCATTTCTGCTGCACCTCTGTGTGCACTTGTAGGGGTAGCCAACGTTTTTGACTTGGCTGCATCCCAATGGCATACCTTCCTTCTCCTCATGAACGTGCACACGCTCAGAAGAACCCCAAACAAGAACCACCCCAAGAATTCTCTATCCACTTCTGACCCATGGAGTTCTTGCCATGTGTGGACCTCAGAGGTATGATGGGCTCATTCCTTATATCTTCCTGCTTTTATTTAAGAAGTACTTCACAAAAGCAAATAAATAAAAACGATAGGCTTTTCAAAAGCGCTCAGCATCAGTCTAGCTTTTCTCCCTTTGAAGACCACCGGGACTTGACTGGAGATGGAATTAAGCCAACACTGAGCATTTTCAACATTTCCAGTCATAGCCTCTCCCCAGAGAATTTATAATCTTACAAAAAGGATTAATTGATTAATACTGAAGTAGACCAAGGGATATGAATCTTCAGCTCTCAAGAACAGCCCTGATTTTGGAACAGAAAGTCTCTTGAGTTTTTATTTTGGTTACTATGGGTTAAGTTCTATTAAGTTCTCACAGTTTGTTTTATTAGAAAATGGTATTTATTTGACTGCGGTATGCTACCTAAAATTGTTATAATTTGTTTCTTTATTTCCATAAACATTGCTGTGTTTATTTTGGAAGGGTGGTTACTTAAGAAAAAAAAATCAACAAAGTAAGGTTAAAAATATATTGGTTATCTCCCATATCTAATTTTCTCTTGTAATCAGTGTATATAATTTCCCTATAGCACCAATTTAAAAAAAAAAAAAAAAAAAAAAGGGAGAGGGAAGAGAGACATTAGAATCTATTTTCAGGATGGCATATCAGACCACACGCACGTATGGGGTAGAGTAGATTTGTTATTTTGGGCAGTACTGTGGAACTTATGAGAAACTTTCTTTTTTTATACAAAGTTAGTTCAGAGTAGATTAAAGTTTATTTCAAACTCAGCATATTTGACCTCAAGCATCATAAGAGTCATGTAGAATTGGCTCATGCTATTAAATTCCTACAGCGAACTCCATAATAATGATTAATTTCTTTCATAAACTCTCTTCATAATTAATACAGGTTTCATTGTGGGCACTGCTATTCTCATATTGATTATATCTACAATTTAGATTGGACTCGTAAAATGATGTCTTTGTTTACTCTGATGACCAGACATTTATTTTATTTGGATAACTCTCATCATTTGCAAACTGAACTGGGGATATTGCTACCATAGAAATTACAAATATTTCAGAGCTGTTTCATGCAAGAGCAGGAATAATTTTTTGGCACCTGAGATTAATAATACTTTGGTGTTCTCTGATGCCTCTCATCTGAGAATGAGTTCTTTATGAACATCAATTAATTAAGTTTTAAGACACCCTCCTGAAATAGGGAAGCATTAGTAGCCTCTTGCACTGATGGATAAACTCAGATTTAGACATGTTGACTGACTTAGTCAAAGTCACCTGCCAAGTTATCATGAATATAACCCAGATTTGTTGATTACCAATCTTTTCCTTCAGTTGTGAGGAGTTTCTTTCTCCTGGCATGATAATTTTTGATGTGGCATAGTTCCTTTTGGCAAAATATGCTTTTTAAAAAGTTATATTGGTTGGGGATGCTTTAGGTGCTTGACCTTTCTTGTCGCTTGTTTCTTCTCAAAAACAATTTCATTTTATTTCCAGGATTCTCTCATAAGCTGCAGTTAAACCAGTAAACTTCTAAGACTTTAATAATCTTTTTTGGAAAAAAAGGGATTTTCACATTTCTGACAGACTTCAGGAGAAGCAGCTTTAGCGAGAAAAGCAGAAAGTAATGAATGATGAGACTGAGATTTGCGAGTACTGAAGGAAAAGAGCCACAAACCAGATTTTGTGACATTACTCCGTATGTTTTATACGATGTTATGCAACAGGTGAACCTGTCTCTTGGTCAGTCCTGTGTATTAACAATATAAATCCACCTTCTTACAATATTACAAAACCCCTTCTCATATAGCTCCAGTCCTGAGAGCTCAAGGATGGGGACAGTATATTTTGTTTCCTTCCGTTGCCCAGACTCCGAAGGGTCCAGAGTCCCATGGGAGCTGCTGAGCTCTCCTTGTTTTGTTAGCTTCAGAGGGTGCTGGGGGAAGTTGCAGTGACCGGCAGAAGGCAATCTTTAGAAAGCCTTGGAGACAAACAGGAATTCCAGTTTTTGAGCTGAATTCAGCCATCCTGCTGTTGCCAAAACTACAAGCAGGGAGGGGGAGATGTGAATGTAACAAGCGGCACGTATATCCCTATTAATACTTGCAGTACAACATCCCCCATGCCTGAGGACAGTAAGTGCAACTGAGGACATAGTGGAGTTTACAAGAGTACCTCACATGTTGAGATGCTTTATAGTCCCCCCTGTGAATAGCCTAGCGAAAACCATATGTGAAATATAAATATACTGGGACTTAAAAATGGAGATGTATTCCAGCCTTTTAAGTTAATTTTGTAACATGCTGCATTTGAGGTCTTAATGTGTGTTGTATCCGATGCTAGCTGAATAGTGCAGGGCTTAATAAATGCAGTATGTACCGGAGACACTAGAGGGTCTGATGGAAGATGCAAAAGGAGAACAAGAAGATGGTGGAAATACCACATTTTAGTGAAAGAACAAATCCAGTTTGAACCAACTGGCTGCTTGCTTCCTTCGGTTCGAAAGCAACAATGAACTCCTGTTGTCATGCTGAGTCAGTTGGCAGTGACTCACTTTATCAGTCTCAAAATTGTCCGGCATTTCATCAGAACTGGATTACACAATGGGTTTTTCCTTTTCCCCCTTTTTTTTTCCCAATACACCTGTAATATTAATAGGCACGTAAATCATCTGACGTTAACATGTTTCCTCATTAACTTTTACTTTTTTTAATTATAAGATTAGTAATCATACAACTTCCCAAAGAGGGAAATACAGTAATCCCAAATCTGACTTGAAATTCTAAGGCACAAACTTTCTTAGTTATGCACTTCTCTCAGTTAAAAATAAGTTAAAGCCTTTTGTTACTTTCCACAGGATACTGGCATAGCTAACATACGCTCACAATTGTTCAGCTGAGGTATGTGTTCTCTATGGGGCGTGGAGAGAAAATTTGTATGTGGAAACAGCAGCCAATGTCTGAGAGTTGAATTTTTCTTCCCAGCATGACTTTTTTGGTTTTTTCTGCAAAAGCCTCTCGGAGAAAACACTCAGATGTAGTATTGTATCCACTGAAACAGTGCACGCATGTGATGCGATTAATTTTATGGGCATATTTATTCCTTAAACACAAAAAGACACATTATCTAAAATGTAAAGCGTGTGATTCTGTAATTAAAAAACAAGAACATCCGCCTGGTCTCTGTAGCCTGTGAAAAAAGTTAGGTCTATGAGACTTTATATCTAACTCTGCATATCAGTGCACTTCACCAGATTCTTTGATTTTAGCACCTATACTGTTACACAGTTTCAATCAAAGCGATATGAATAAACTACAAATGTGTAAAAAGTGATGCTGAGTTGGCTGGACGGCAATGCATCTGTTCTAAAATCCAACATTTCTAAGTTCAGCCATCTTGTCTGCCCTAATTTAACATCTGTATTTTCTACCTGCATGATTAAATAAATTGTGTTCAATCAAATCCATTTTGTAATTACATATTTGGGGCAAAAATATGGATCTTCATTTTTTAATCTTAAAAGATTTGAGATATCTGGAATATGTTCTGTGCCTGTCCCAACCTCAACATCCTATCCTGGGTTTAATCCCATCCAACCGTGTTTGGAATCAGTGCTGGTGGCTATGAAATGGAAAGCTTCCATGCATCTTTGAATAATTTTTAAATTTTGTTCTTCAGTGGTTCTAGTTCTTTGTTGTTAATTAGATCAAACCACATTTTCACTGAGCCTGTAACGGTAGTGTCATCAGCCTGTAATCTGTCAGGTCCCTCTGAAATCTCCTTCAGCTGCTTTTGTAAATTTAGTACCTCTCTGTAAAGTTCCTTGCAGAGTAAAATGTGTGCTATTTTTTGATCAAAGTCCTTTTTGTTCTCAGTGCACATTTCAAGACACTTGTTGATGCAAACGTAGAGGCACGTGTTCCTGAGAGCAACACTAAGTGTCTCTGGGAACCAGGGACATCAGTCTTCCTTTTTCACATTACTTAGCCAGGCTACTGGTGATAACGGAGCAATTTTTGTCTTTAGGCTCTACAGTACAGTTTTGGGAAAGTTTGGTTGCTACTTTTTCACTCAGTGTGGTTAAAGTACAGCACTGAGCAGCCGTATATCAGAAGCAGAAGAAATTGCTTTAAACGTTCTTGTTTCAATTTTGTTTTTCTTGTCTAACCAAATAGTAAAGACATCTTTCTCATGTTTTTCTCTTTGTTCTTGGATGGTATCTTCGGTACCCCTGCACCAATATTTGTGCTTTTCATTTTGGTGCAGAATTAATAGCAGCATACAAGGACATACATTTCACTGTCTGTATGCTTGTGGCCATTAGGAGGTCATTTGTCATGTTCAGCTAGCCAACCTGCACTAATGTCACTGTTCAATGCTGTTACTTTTTCTTTTATTTTTCTCCCTGTTTCTTCACTTGGAGATTCTTGTAGTGGACAGCTGAATTTACAAGGCTCTAAAAGAAATGTTTCAATCATTGCTATCAATTGCTCCTTTTGTGTTCCATTGAAGGCAATATCATTAAGATACAATAAGGTTGCATCTGTCTTGTTAAGCAGAGCTTTTCTTTATAGCATAATCAACTAGTAAGCTTATTTTTGGGTCTTCAAGACACAAAGGTGTCTAATGTTGAAAAGCATCTAGGAGGTTTGGAACACAGATTTAAATTGTCATTGCAGCTATGTTTAATAATGATAATGATAGCACTAAAAACATCTCACTTTCAGGATCATCAAACTCATCAGAGTTCTGCTTCAGTAGTTTCACTTAAAAGAACATCTTATCTTGAAGGGTGTGCAGAAATGAATTGTCAGCACTTTTTGAGATGGATGTGAATTCATCCTAACTTCTTGAACAATTTTTGACAATGCCTACACTGTACTGTTAAAGAATTATCTTGGATTTTGTATTACTTTGGTACATGCATATATTTGCTTCCTGTTGCTTTCTTCCACTTTTCTTGAAGTCAATAAATGAATATTCTTATGTGTGTTAACCATTAAGCTCCAGTTTGTAACACTGGTATCTTTAATATTAACAGTAGAGCAAGAAACCTGCTGTCTGGATTTAATAGTTAGGATTGAAAACCTGAGTGAGATAGCTAGCTTTTGTTAGACCCTTGTTATAGAATATGCAGACTACTTAATGGCAGTTTTTAGATCCTAAAAATATTGTAAGCTCATGTTCAAAACTCGTTCCAGTTACTACTTTCTTTTTAGCATCTGATGACAAGTGATTCCATCAACTAGCAGCATCTCTTTTGTCAGGCCCTGAAAGCGTTGCTTATTCCCCATGTTAAGTAGGTAGGCAAAAGTGTACATTTTTTGCTGCCTTTTACAAGGGACAGAAATCATTGTACTCTTGTCACTTCCCTAGTAAGTTTTAGAATGTTTATACTTTTCATTTGTGGATTGAAATTAGAGCCTAATTTTTCAAGCATCACATGTTCCTATTCTTTGTTATTTTCATGTAAACATTTCTAAGCTGCAGATCCTAAATAGTCAGGGCTAATAGAAAAACGCCACTGGATTGTTCCTGTATCTGTTAGTATAAATACAGCTTTCATGACTCATGGACTCTTGGCCAAACTAGATATAAGCAACAGCAGCAAAATGTAATAACATCTCCCCTGGGACCATTGTGAGGGGCTGAGGAGAGTTCTACTCTAACTTGCGTTACAGTAGATGCAGGCCTGATGTCTTGGGTCAAATGTATTTCTGCTTTTGAAGCCACCTGTAGATTTGTCTGTCGGGGCTTTATCTCATCAATCACATCTGTGTGAGTTTTGGTTTGGTGTTTAAAGGGGAGGGCATGAGGAGCACCTCTTTAAAAGCCCAAGTTCTCAGATGCTTTCAGTTGCTGAAAAGAGAGAAATATGCTAATTTAGAAGTACCATACAATTTGTGCTGCTCTTGTTCATATTTGTCATTGGCGTATTTAGTGGTCCGCAATAGCTTATTGCTTTTTTTTTTCTGCCCTTTTTTTTTTCCCCCAATTTCTCATGGCTGCAAAGTAGTATGCATCTATGTGCCAGTATTACCCTTTCTGTGCAGTCTTAGATGTAGTGCTGTTAAGTGAAAAAATAGCTATCAGTTTTACAAGTAATGCTTCATTGTTTATTGTTTATTGTCAATAACAGATGGGGGTACACATACTGCTTTAAGAGTGAGAAGGACTTACCAGGTCCTGTGGGAAGTCCCAAGAAGCTTTCTGTGGGTTGAAAGCCTGGCCACAGCAGGAGAATGTGTGGGATGGTAACTGTGTGGGATGGCTTGCTTTTTATCCACTGAGTACTTTCTTGCCCCCACATGGATGGTCTTAGGGCCAGGGCTCTGCTCAGAAATTCCCAGGGCTTGATCTAGTCTTGAGTGCACATGAGACAATCGAGTACTGAAAGGCTAAGTTAGCAGGAGGGACCGTGTATGCATATGGTTGGAGTATGAAGGTATACTAAGAGTAGCAGGGTTAAGGCTGCAAATATGCAGGTATCTATGGTAAGCCTAAAGACTGCAGCTATAGGAAATTCTTTTTTAGCCCAAGCAGTATTGGCTAGGAATTTTTTTGGAGCTGAAGGGACTTCAGTTCAAACTCAAATCCATGAAGTTAGGGGTGCTTATGGCTACTCCTAAAACACTGGAGTGCTTCCTCGCCATTTAATTGTGACAATAGAGTAATTCAAGTTACAATGTTTTACTTCCAACTTTTTGGTGTGCCTTTGCCACAATTTTCAACATGCTTCCTAGTCTTCAATCTACACATCTTTTAGCTGTTAGAAAACAAATTGGAAATATCTTCTTTTACTCTTGTAGGGAGGTTTTTTTTATACTCCTTGAGGGGAATGAGATAACTTTATGCACTTTTCCCTTATTTTATTCCCCGTTTTGCCTGTCTGTTCCTTGATGGCTTTCATTCTTCGATCAATTCCATCAATTTTAATTGGAATTTTTTTTCCTGTCTTCTCTTGTGATAAAAGGTTATTTTCATGTAATCTGTTTCTTGGGGCCCAATGGTAAAAGGGCTGTCTTTGGGAATTTGGACATCTATTTTCCATTAAAATGAATGGAATATAGTGTTAGTATCTTGCAGGGATTTGAACACCTTTGAGCTATTGTGAAGCAAATATTCTTGTTCTTCTGAAAGGGAGCTCTTGCCATAGATAGGGATGGATAATCTTGAGCTTTGAGACCTGTGGATAGTGCTGCGAGCCTGTAAGTCAACTTTTTGGTTTCATTTGTCTTGCACATAACTTTTCTTTTCTCAGAGGAGCAGCCTGTAAAGTAATCCCAAAGAACTTCCAACATCATTAAGTACCTAACACCAAAAAGTCATAGAAATTGTTATGTTTTGGCTTCTCCAGAAAATGATATAATTTATGTCCTTCATATTTTGAGACAGGGGTCAGACTGAGCTGACTTTTAGCAGTATGGTAAACTGGTGCTTTTTTTCCCTGGCGGTTGACTTCTTGTGCTCCAAAATTACAACTTTAATTAGGGAGGTAAAAAGCTTGTAGCCTGCTTGACTGCAAGGTTCTAATTAAAAATTCACTAGATGTGAGTTGATACTTGGTTATTTGCAGTCAGCATCCTAATACAAGAAGTCTTGGATATTTGAAGCAGTGTTGACTCTGAAGACTATTGACATTCATTTGAATGTTAAAATCTTTTACTGTTTTTTTCAAGAAATAAGGCAGGAAAAGAAAAGAGATGATCCTGTTACGGAGACCTTGAGCATTGTTACCACATTTTGATACCTCAAGCCCAGAGTAGTGTTTAGATTGAAACAGCAGCTTGGGAGAGTAATGCCCCATAAATTCTCTTCATTATAACCCTGTGACTACCTTTCTCATACCTATTTTTAAAGTGTGAATGATTATCAGCACCAGATGCATGCATGAGCTGGATGTGGTGCCTGAACAGCCAGTCCCATCTCTCGTGACTGAGAATAGATGTGTTGCACCAGGTAGCCATTAACAGGGCACTCCCAGTTTCCCCCCATAAGCCCATATCTGATAATCCCCAGTGAATTTTCATGGTGTGTTACAGCTTTACTATATGAAACCCTAGGAATTCCAGATTGAAACTCAGTCGTACCTACTCAGTTGGATGGATGCGTGATGGATGCTTGATATTTATGTGGGATTTCTATCAGACATGATTTTTGCCTCTTGCTTGGTGCCTGGCCCACAAATGGTCTGCTGAAGCTGGTTGAGACTTTCACTTAGTGTCTGTTTCTGAAACAGAAAGCTTTAAGGTATACTGGCATTTATGATTCTAACATCTGTGATGTTATCACAGTGTGGTCAAAACAAATGTCAATTCATTCTGAGACCACAACAGAGAGTACTTAAAGTCATATTTGTATCCTGATTCTTACCAATACTTTGTTGGCTTCAGGACAACTCAACAAATGGAACAGTAGGACAGCAAAGTACCAGTTAATATAAAGTTATCTTTATTCCAACTTCTGTTTATTTTGTTGGGTTTTTTTCATTGCATACTATCAAATGGTTTCACAATGTGACCTCTGATTTTGAAACAAAACAAATTAAATGTTAGTACTGATTAGTGCAATATTAACATTGATTCTTCATTTACTCAAAAATCAGGAAATTAAAGTTCCCATGACAAACTTAATTATGCCTAATTACACAGATATTACAAAGGGGATCTCTCATTACATAATCATAGACCATCTTGGTAGCAATACCAAATATTACAGTCCTAGCTAATAATTGCAAAAAGTTACAGAAAAGGAGCTCTTTGACCATAAAATAATACCTAACTTGGGCTTGTTACAAAATCTGACTGAAGAGTAGCATTCAAGTTGGTACACTTCGTTTCCATTATATCATTTTGAAAATATTATGTCACCTTGTTCTGTATATTCTAGTTCTGTAATGAAAGACCCTTTTGTTCAAGTACAGGCAAAATAAGAGAGTTGTTTGTCTATAGGATGCTCTTTTCCAAGCTCATTTCTCTCAGGCTTACACCACCACTAATCTCACCAGATCTTCCAATTTTTGGTAGGTCTGATTAAAAGAAAGGCTCTTGTCTCTGTTCTTGTGTATAAAAAGACCCGAGGCTTAATTTTAAGTTAATACAACTTTTTGCTTTTAATTTATTTGGCTTTAAATAATAAACTCTTTCATCTTTTCCTTACAAAATGAATTTCAATTAATATTTCAGGAAAAGAAATGCACCTCTAAATGTGTCCTCTAAAACAGCTGAGCAAACTGTGTTCAGCTTATCCAAAAATATTCTCCTTTGGGCTAAAACTAAAGGACTAATTGGAACCAGTCTTGCCTAGTTTTTCTAAGAGAACTTACCTTATATAAAGTAAAAAAATATTCAGACGAGGACATTCCTTTTCTTTATTACATCTAATACTATTACAAACTAGTACATCTAGTTTTTTATTCTTCAGAAACATCTTTGACTAAAAGTTTCAAAGACGATGAATGCTGCCCACCTGCATGCAAAAATAATCCCCCTGAGGTGGTCTACAGATAACCAAGGTTTGTGAAAGTGAAACTTTTTTTACTTACTTTTGGTGGTGTTAATGCTAGTAAAATGGTTGCATCCTTACTAGTATTTACTGTGTGTTTGATACAGAGGTCACCAGTTAAGTTTTTCTTGGAGTGGGCTTCTCAGACTAACAAGGATAAACCTTTGTTTGATGTTTTACTCATGTCCATTTCTTTACTCCATGGTCTCTGTAATATGTAGTTTACCCTAAAACAGAATCAGGCACTTTTATATACTCCCAGGTCAGAGTGAGTTGCCCTAGACACCCCCAAGTGCCTGTGCCTGTGCCTGATATTTTCTGTTGGCTGGCTGTGGGATTTTAAGTGCATATATCCAGAAACCCTAAGCATGGGGACTTAGCAGGAATTTGGGTCATCTGAACCTGGGTCCTAGAGTGAAATTTTGTGCTGAGCTGCTTAGAAGTGTGATACAAGCCACACAACTCTGAGAAAGAGTCCAGCCTTTTCAGTAACTTACAACTCCAGTCTGCCTGGTAAATGTATTTGTTTCCCCTTGCCTAGAATACATGGAGAAAGATCTTATATAGGAACTTGCACACAGTGCCTATGTTTGAGGAAAATAATCCTACATCAGCCGAAGAGATTTCATGGTGAAGTATTAGATGAATAATGGCACTTAGTATTGCTCCTTTCAAATGTTACAGCATTATTGTACATGCTGTGATTTTTTTGTGTGTGTGTGTGTTGGTCATACAGTCTTAGCTTTAAGAAAATAAATAAATAAATTTCTAGGTTTTATAATTGTATAGAAAAGCTTAAAAAAGTACTTGGGTGCATAATAGAGATTTTTAAAAAATTCCCTGGTTTTTAAGACAATTACATAACTTTTAGAGCCTACTCAAGATTTTTGGATGATTGAAGTTTCAATATTTTTTGTCTCTTTTCTGTAGCGGTGTTTTTTTCTCCACTTTATGGATAGTCAATCAAATAGAAGTTAAAGTATGGAATTTCTGTCTTTGTACATCTGATACAATTAAATTGCATTTCTGTTTTTATTTTTCCGGAAGTGGCTATTCATTTGGGGGGCAATACTCTCAGATGTGATATTCTAAACTAGAAGATAATTACCTCTTGAAAGAGTAGCATCTTTGAAAATGCTGACATAAGTATTTTCCAGGTAGAATGGATGCATGCTCATAAACTTGTGAAAATACTCAGTTGCACCCAGAGGGTCAAATAACAGCTTCCAAAATATTGCTAGGGATGCCTCTTGCTTTTTTTCCATCTAGATCAGATCTTCACTGATGATAAACTTAGTGCATTTCAACTGATGTGACAATCACTAGAGTTGCAGAAGTTTGTTTTGGTTTGGTTTGTTGGTTTGGTTTTTTTTTTCCCCTACTATTTAAAGAGGGTAAAAGTGAAGTGATGGCCACCTAGAGCTTCAGCATTTTCACTGTAGTTCATGTCATAACTGTCTGCAATTATTATGATAGTAATCAGATCTTCCTGCATGCTCCCTAACTTTCTGGGACAAAAATAGAAATCTTTGATAGTCATCCTAGTTATCTGGTAGAAGAGAATGATGGTTGTGCATCCTGACTTGTTTGTTACCGTAGCACCTTTCAGATGGTAAAACTACTTTTTACGATTTGTTGTTCAGTTTGGCATGGATATAGTATGGATTTCCATAAGTAAATCATAAAATTTCTAGTCCTTAAATGTTGACTGAACTGCAACATGACTCTTTATAATCGCATTATAGGTAACCTTTGGGAACCATATAGTTATATAATAGAGGGTGCACCATACCATGCAGTAGGCTGTGTAACGAGATCCGATTCCATTGTAACTCGCAGCTTGGATGAGGGCCTTGCACGTTAGCTCAACAGCTAAATTGGTCACAAATGGCCTGCCGATGCAAATAAAGGTAATATCCCAGCACTCTGTAAGTGGAGAAGATGAACACATACATAGCCGAGGCCACATGCGTAGCTGCAGGTTGTTAGGTGTTGAATAATTACAACACAATGTACACATTCAAGACAGAAAGCTAACACATGAACATCCCAAGTGTGTGTGCATGTATATGTAATGGGGAGATGGGGATAAAGCATGTGGGAGTCTGAGGACTTTTTGTGTGGTTTTGTTTTTTGAATTGGAAAATGGTATGTTGGTATGATATTGGTCTTCTGGAGTTTGTTTTATGAGGACTCTCAGTCCCTCTTGGTGGTCATTGATACACACCAGAGTTGATGGGTATAAAAGCAAGGGATTGGCTTTGTTGGGACAAAATTTCTTGTATTGCCTAGATCTCACTGTTGCAATTTACTGATGTAGCAGCAATATTTACCCAACACAGTACTGGAGTAATGCAGTACTGTTGTATCTGACGTGGGATTATTATGCAGTGGAAACACCATTTTGCAGCCTTTGTGCAAAGTGGCCTAAGGGCTGTAAGGGAATAGACGTTGTGCAAAGTGTTCCTTTACTGAAGTGCTAGTAGTGTCATCCTAAAAGAAAGTGGGCATTTATGGTACTTGGTACATATTACCTGCAGACAGATTTTCACAAATCCATTGAAACTGTTGGAGACATACCAGCTTTGCATCTGATCTATTATTCAGGACATTCTGGGATTAAAAAAAAACAGCAAACAACATTAGAAAAGCCAGTTCTTGTTCAGCAAGTGCTCCCCAGTCTTGCCAATCAATTGGGCTGTCTGAGAGCCTGATCCATAGAGGCAGCATAGCCTGAACTTCTGATCAGGAAAGCCTGACATCCCAATCTCACTTCTACTCTCAACAGAGTGATTAACTCTTTCCATTTAGTTTTTACTATCTGTAAAACGGGAATGACAGTAGCTTTTTGCCAAAGGAAGTTGTGAGATTTGATTTGTTAATGTGTATGTGCAGCTGAACTATGGAATGATGGATCAAAGTTGCTAAATTAAAGGAAAGTATTACTTTTTTGGAGGTCTGGCAGTAAGTAATGACAGCTGAAATGGGAAAACAATTGAGATTCTTTGCATATTGAAAGACACCAAAAGCGCACTGTATTTCTCTCCTTCTGTCCTCAGCATCTTCACCAGTAAATCTGCAGGGATAAAGAGCTTTTGTGTGGTTCTTCTACGTTTTTGTTGACCCCTGCTGATGTAAATCAAATATACTGTCCTCCTGTTATCTTCGGGTTTAGAAAACCTATTTTTAATCACTTCATACAGGTATCTAATTTGAATCAGCCTGCCACGCTGCAGGGCTCTTGTGCTTTTTTAATTGGCATCTTTCTCATTATGTTTGAACAAAGTTGCAGAGACACTGCAGGACACCAGTAGAGACATCTGAAGCACCAATCCTGTTGGGCTGGCAACATGATGGTGTGATATACCAGGGGAGTCTAGAAGATCTGCGTATGTAGTGAAGGGGACTAAGTGGAAGCAATCAAGTTCAGACACGTTGCTGTGAGTGTTTCCAGGTCCTGCCTATACCATCTGAAAGAGAATTGTGACAGACATTTGCCTGAGATTTTTAACACCAATATGGTGTAAAACCAGCCTGGTTTCTAAGAACAATTCCTGGGATTGTAGTAAAGCGGAGCTCCCTGAAGGCATTGATGGAACTGTCGTAGGGCAGGAATGTGGAGTACATCAAAACCAATGTGTTAACCCACCACAAGGATGGGCAGAATATTCAACCAGTTCATGGAGTCAGTCCCACTTAAATTTCTTTAGAATTTGAAAATCAGCCCATAGATAACTGCTGAGAGACCAATTTTTTTTCAAAGGAAGTAGCTCTTTGCCTCAGACATGGTGATATGATGCCGTGACTCCTTTTCCAGTTGTGGTTGCCAACAAGATATGTCTAAACTCAGCATGTTGGTAAGGAGAGGAGAGACCAGAGCAGTAGAGAATATGTTATCTGGCACTGAAGCACCTTCCTTCTCTCTTAGTCCGTCATCCAGAATCTTGTCATTTGCAACAAAAACTTTCACAGTTCCAGTGGACAGTTTGATTTTTCCTATCTCCCGCTTACTACTGAAGATCAAGGTGTTCTTAGGGCTCTGCAGCTCCCTGGGAGAACTGTAGATGGGGCCCCTGCTGCGCCAAGCACCAGAATTTTCCCCCTGGCTTATGGTGCTAGTGATTTTTTCATTCTTTTTAAGGCTTTGCTAGAGAGATTGGGGCTCCTTTGCCTCCCTCATGACAGTTGCTAGAGATTAACTCTGAACCGAGAAGACAAGTTTACAGAAAAAGAAAACCAGGAGTATCATCTGCTGGGTAGGCCAGCATTGCCTGTTCTTGCATTCAGGATGGATCATGCAGCCTTTTACTAAGACGTCTGGGAGCCATCTGTTCCAGCCTCTTTCTTGTAGGGTGACCCTGTGTGTGGCATAACCAAAATTTGGTGTCTTGGCCATAGGAGAGGTATGCTCCTGGGCACGTGACAAAGAGTTTGCTGGCCTGTTCTGTTGCGTGGCCAAGCGTAGGCCAGCCACATGACTGCCATGGAGGCCCTCACCGTCACATGGCAGGTGAGTATCCAGTCCTGTGACAGGGCTGAAAGCCATGGGCAATTACATGTCCTCTTTCCTCTTCCTGCAAGTGAACCAAGTACATAGCCATCGACGTGCTCCCGTAATGGAGGGGAGGAATTGCAGGCCCACAGGAATGTGGCATGACGGTGAGCAGGCTCTCATCGGGCATTTTGAATCAAGCAAACGGGCAGACATTTTTATGTTGGCAAAACATCATTAAATCAGGATTCTCTGTTCAGTTGCATCACTCAGGATTTTTTTATGCTCTTTTTGTATGGTTTAGGTAGACTGAATGATTTATAAGACAACAAAGAATCCAGCCGTTGATGGTTTGGATCCATTTAGAAAGACTCGCAGTCAAGGAACCAGTTGTACAGATCACATCTTGCGGGGTTTACCAGTCAGGTCAGACAGATACTTAGATTTTATAAAGATTATGGCTAATTGGATTCATTTCTGATTGAGGGCCAAAACTAGCTTAAGTTGGAATATACTGCATATTTGCTTTCAAACAATTGCAAGGTTTGAAAGTGTTTGGTTTTGGTTCTACAATTCTGCACGTACACAAACCCCATGCAACTTTGGAAGGAGTAGTTTTGGGATCGAGTTTAGGTCTGGTCTAAGTGTTGCCATAACTGGATGGAATCGGGCTTAGTTCTAGCATTCTTGCAGAGATTCAGGCTTCCTCAAAATATGAGGAAATTTGACCTGTAATCCATCTTCAGATACATATATGACATTTCTAGAAAGTTACAGAAAGTAAGGATCTAGATGCCTCCCAACTTACAGTTTTTGGATCTGGATCAATGGTAAATCTGAACATTGTTCGAACTTAAGTGTCCGACTTAGTACTCGGATTTCAACCTGAATGTCTGTTAAATTTGAAGGGTTCAAATCTGTATTTTATCCAAACTTGGTACATTTTGAATCTCTCTTCAGGTTTGTGTAAGGTAGGTGGGACTGAGGAATGAATGTCAGTTTGGGGTCAAATGTTCCAGAGTATTAAGAACTTCTTACACCTGATATCCTCATTTTGGTGTAGATCTAGTTTTTAAATTTTAAATTCAGAGACTATTCACATTATTTGAACTGAATAGAAGTATATAAAATCTTGTGATTTTCATCAGCTGGCTTTGATACAAGTCTCCTTGATAAAGTATTTATATTTTTCCCATAATATTCTCCATCATAAAACTCTGAGAGATGCCAGGCTGAGACAGGAAGACGAAGCACTTCCTATATTTGTGGTACCATCTGCTCATGGAACTACACTTGAGTCCATTTTACAGATGGAAAAACTGAGGCAGTGAGTGGTC
Source organism: Fulmarus glacialis (assembly GCF_000690835.1). Classification (NCBI taxonomy): domain Eukaryota; kingdom Metazoa; phylum Chordata; class Aves; order Procellariiformes; family Procellariidae; genus Fulmarus; species Fulmarus glacialis. Next base: position 25,735 of record NW_009232128.1, read on the forward strand.
AGTTGGTACATACACGGACAGATCGAGTTACCACAGTTAGAAGCAAAGTCTCCAAATGCTCCTTCTGCATTCCTGACCTTACATACCCTTCAATAAGGTGAATATGGTCATAAAGTCCAGAGAAGCAAATACATAATAGGGCTAAATTTTTGCAATATATATTTGGAGTAACTTGTAGAGCTGCCTCTACATATGCCAGGTGTGTATGTAGCTAAATATTACAGAAGGAGTTGAACAAAGTCACCTAATAGAGCTTTTTACTCTTTATATTTTATCCTAAGGTAAGAAAGGCTGTGTTTTGCTGAAAACACTAATGAAAATTAACCTTTTGAAAAAAATTACTTAATCCTTCTGTATTGACTGTACATCTGGATGAAAACAGAATGTTTATAAGCGAAATACAAAAATGTGTAGCAGCTACCAGTGAACAAAACTAATCAAATTCACCAGTCACCAGGCTGGTTAATATTATAAAGACTGTGTGAATCATGAATATCCAGCCAGCCTGAGGGTACAAATCCATGAATCTAGGGAGTTTACCTGTCTCTTTTAGTCAGCAGGCTATCCCTTTTCGATCACTACAATTTGGGCATATATTGCCTAATAATAAATGCAATAATAAAAATGTATTTTGGGAAGCAGGATGTTGTAATAGTGCTTTAGATCAAAAGTGAGATTCATTTTACTTAATTTTAGCCAACTATAAGCTAGCTGCCTAGCCTAACCTAGTTGTGTAAGCTCCCTCCTCAGTGGAGAGAGAGAGGGAAAGCTGGGATGAATTGCTTTTGGGAGGTGCCTGTGTCTCCACTGACAATAGAGGGAGCCTACACAACTGGCTTAGACAGGACGCTTCACTTTTAGGTGGGTATAAGTTTCTCCAGGCAAATTCCGTGTTAAGCATCAGGAGATTTGGGTTCTCATCTGTTCTTCCACTGATTTACAGCATAACCTTGGGAGTATCACTTAACCTTTTTTTTTCTCTTGGACCCAGTTAAAGTTCTTGGAGAACCTTTGTCCAAGGATGGAATACAGGTGCAACATCTTGTTTTCCTGCTCTTGCTACTTTCACATGCCTGTAGTTGTCATTAAAATCAACAGCATTTTTCTGACGGCGTAAGTTTACATGTGATGAGAGGCAGGGCTGAATGAAAATTGTTGTAGAAGCAGCATCTATCTTCTTCAGATATGACAGAATATTGTAAAAATAAAAATCTAGTAACTGGTTACGTGTATTGATTTTCCCACCTTTGCCTCCCCTTCGCACCTTCCCTCTAACCCCCCCCCCCCCCCCCTCCCAGAAAAAAAAATATAGGGAGTGGGGAAAACATTCTTCAAATTAGACCTATATTTTAAATAACCTTGGCCTGTTTGCAACTGGGAAAATGTTTTTTTACTTGAGAGATTTATTTCTGTCCTTGTAACACCATGTACTATATGCATTGCACCTGTTCAGACATAAGCACAGCACATTATTATAGCTGTAGGGGTAGAAGCTTCCCAATATATATTTTTGAAGGGAGGGAATGCTGGGGAGAATAGCCCTCTTTTCAATTGTTTACCGAGCAGTCTCTTACAAAGACTTCTTCCTCATCAAGATCAATTTTCCCTGCTCCCTTATTGTCTGGGGAAACCTATCTTCAGGAGCGTCTTTCTTGAAAGATCTCATGACTTTAAAATCATCAGTGGGCTTTGTGTAGTCTGCCTGTCAAAAGAGATATGTTTACACCTTCCCTGCATGTGTTAAAGCTATAAGGTTACGGAGCAGAATGGCTGATATGTTTCGGCGCTTCATGCTAATATGCACAAAAAATGTATTTATGATAATTACATGGACTGTCTGAAACAATGCATTCCAACATCCTGTAACATAAATAAGAAAGGTGGAGCCAGCCGGCACTGAACTGTTTATTTGCCAGCAATCCTGCTCAGCCCCGTGTACCTTTTCTAGGCTGCCTCAGCCTGGCAGTATTGAACCTGTTGCTGCATTAGCCGAGTTGTATTTTGCTAGATAGGGGAAGGAGGGTTGTCTGCTGTCTGGTAGGAGGGCTTTGTCTGTGTGCGCCTTTCTCTCCCTCTCTCTCCCTCTCTCTCTCTGTCTCTCGCACTCTCGCTCGCTCTCGCTCGCTCTCTCTCGCTCGCTCTCCCTTTCCCGTCTCTGTGGTTTGTAAGGTAGGTTGCAGTGTGTGTATATACACAACATCAAGAGCAGGAAAATGGACTCATTAGGGAGGCAGGCAGTCATTACCACTCACACTGTACTTCCAGGGAGACAGCGACTATGAGGAGACAAACTGAGGACTGGGGAACAAGGTAGGCCAGTCAACTTTTATAAAAAATAAAAGAATAAAGCCTCTACTCTCCTTAAACCACCAGCACTTCTTTATTCTCTCCCCCCCCCCCCCCCTCGATTTTTAATTTAGAGATGTAAGTTTGCCAGACCTATTTGCTAGCTTAAAATTCGGAACATCTATAGAAGGCCTTACCCTCTACAAATGTTTTTCCCCCTTCTACTTATTTAAGGGTGTGCCCCCTTATGATTCACTTTAATTACTTTTTTTTTAATCACGAAGGAAACAAATACGTTTGTTTTCCAACACTAGTTCCAAGTAAATCAATATCTTTCACTCTTTTAGAACAGCCCTCTCCGTATGTTTGTGGGTCTCTCTGCTTTTTCTTTTCTGTTTATGCAGTTCCATCTGTCCGTCCATATATCATGTTCTCCTTATTTACTGCTAAATGGGGTTTTATTAGTATTTGCCAATGACTTTTAACTGTAATGCCGGTGACCAGGGTTAACGGTGACTCTCGTTCTTTGTTTTCTGTATATATGCACACTGTAAGTTTAAAGTCCATGCTTGGCATACAGTAAATAAAAGCAAAAAAGAGAAAGCAGGTTCCGCTCCTCCTGACAGGATTTTTATTTGGAGATTTTGCTGTTTGTCTGTTTTGGTGTGGGGGTAGAGGGGGTTAATTTTGGTTATTGTAGATGTACTTTTTCCTCCTGGATATTTTTAACGTCTATTTTTCATTATTAGTATTTTTCCAGTTTCCTTTACTAGGAAGAAAGGAGACGTATATTCCAACTTTTATGTTGCTGATCTAATGTAACGTTATTGAGGCATCACTGGGTTAATAAGAATTCAAACTTTCTAAGAGGGAGTTTGTATCCTTGGCTGCCCCCCACCCTCCCACTTTATGCATGGTTATGCTTGTGTTTCCGTGTGTACCGCTGGGGAAGGGAGGGGGGAAGGGAATAGATATTTTTTACAGTGGTGGCAAATTATGAAATCTATCGAGCCATTTTGTCCAGAAATAGTAACTATTTATTTACCATTTTTCATTCCATAAACATGCTGCTTATTTGTAATTTCAAGCACTGAAGCTTTTCTCTGAATTAATCTTTTTTTTTTTTTTTGTCTTTTTTTTTTCTTCTTTTTTTTTTTCTGGGGAGGGATTTGTGATGCATTTCATAGCCCATTTAGCATTGTCGAGTTTTTGGAGCCCAGATTTATCATGGGTTCTAAAGACTGCTTCAACTGATCCATTTGAAATGGTCTTTTTATCTGAGCTCCTGTCATTTCTGTTGGAGAGTAAAAACTGCTACTCTGCTGGTAACAAAAAAGAAAAAAAAAAAAGAAAGAAAAGAAAAGAGATAGTGGAAGTGAGTTACATAAAATGTTCTGGAGAATCCTAAGTAATTATATAAAATGGACGCTGATCAGTGGAGATCTCTCAACAATAACAATCACCTTTTTTAATAGAAAATTATTTATTTAATAGCAAGAGGCAGACTTCTTAAAAACATGCATTAGGCCTTCCTCTTAGCACAAAGAAGTCCATAATGCAATATTCCCAACCCACCTGGGACTGCCTAGGAGATTCTCCAAAACCTTCAAATCCTTTGAAATGTTTCTAAAAAATCTATTATTTTACAGCCAGAGAGAACTTTTGCTGCCAACAGGTTTTTTTGCTGTTGTTTGGAGCTTTTTTTTTTTTGCTGTCCTTTAACTTACGACTCCCCAGTTTCAACAGAAGTGTCTCCTCGCTGAACAAACTAAGTTAATTGAAATCCAAAGCAGCAGATCTATTCACAGGCACTACAACTACAGAAACTACTTGCTCCATTTTATTAGCAGCTTTATTTCCAGAACCTGAGTGAAACTTTTCAAGGTTTTATATGTCAGTGTACCAAGAATTGGTGGCTCACCTCTTAGCTGGGGAATGACATTCATTGCTTCCCATTTTTTTTTCCTTTTCCTTTTTATTCAAGCTTCTAAATTAATATTTTGTTGATAGACTTTAAATGTGTTTATTGCTTCAAACGACCTGTTAACTGTAGCAAGGTGTTTCCTCCCCTCCTAAAGTTTGAATCTCAAGCTTTGAAACTCAGATTTGGGTGTAGAGGAGATTCTGAAGTTATGCCAAAAATGTAGGGGTCTTAAAGGTGGAGTCGCTGATGCCTTTGGATGGTGGTCTGCCTGGAGTGATGCAGCTGGAGCATTAGCAGCCGTCCCCCTCGTGGGATGGGTGGGTTTTCAGGCACCTGTCATTTTCTCCTGAACCAGTGCAGGTATATGTTCCTCAACAGCCCAGGTTTTTTATAGGAGGGCATGTCGACCTGTCCTTAGGCTTCTTACATGTACATTTACCAGAAGCCCAGCCTCGTCTTAACATTTTTGAAAAACTTTGAAAATGACTACAAGATACCTCTTGATTTTATGAAAACCCCAGGCAAGAAGAATTCGAGCAGAGAAAGAGAGTCGGAGTAGGAGAAACATTTTTCATTACCCAGTAAGATCTTTTTTAATCTTAAAAACTTTTTCACCAGGAGGATTTAATTTTCTTTGAACCCTGAGTATATTCTAGCAAAAAAAAAATCTTAGCCCTTTCAATAGCACAAAGTCCGTTTGCAATCTGGATACAGCAGCAAAGGGTAACGTATGCCTAAGTAAACTTAAATCCGGCGTACGATGCTGTAGCTGGAACTCGGGGAGCGTCAAGCCTGTTGGCCAGGGGGGTAGGACCGCGTTTGGTGGAGCGGTGTGCACGGGGCGGTGTGGGGTGCGCTGGGCTCCCATGCTCGCAGCCCGGGCAGCTGTGCGGAGCAGAGCTGGCGGTGTTGATTGGGTCACAGTGTGCTTTATTTTAGCGTTGGAGCAGACAGTTATCTAACACACCCACATGAGGAAGTGCTCTGGAGCAGTTATTTCATGCTTTGCCATGCCCTGTAGCTAGAGTAATTTTGGGCTGAATGGCATGTGTATGTGCCTCTTTCACTCCTGTGAGACGAAAAGCAATGCTGTTGGGGTTTTTATGTGTGTATGTTTTTGTGCTGGGTTTTTTTTTTTAAATGGGACCAAAAATGGGATATAAGACAGTCAAATCCAAATACCAAACAAATACCAAGTCAAATTAATTTTAGTAGTAGAGGATTTTGCTTTTCTCTTAAAGGAGGAAAAAATACCAATCTTGTTTATTTTGATAAAGACAGTTGTAGCAATTTCCTGAGTTGGGTATATCATTATTGTAAATATTATTCACAGTTTTCCGATTTTCACATTTTCTTCATAGGCCCAGCTTATTCATAAGGGAAAACAGCTGCAGAAAATTAAAAAAATGTAATATTATTTATATAAAACTTTGATGTAAATAGGGAACTGTGTCCCCTGCTAGAGAATTCTGTGGGATGGCTCACAAATCCCATACGAGAGAGATTACAGTCTTAGATAAATTGTTATTTAAATCATTTCAAGAAAACCCTGTTTGTTTTTGCAGACCATATGAGGTTTTAAGCAGAATGATTTGAATAGGAGTTCTGTTTAGAAATTGATGGCATGCTGTGGCCTTATAGATTTCAGTTGGTTTCACTCCTGTCTCTTTTTATAGGACTTTTTTACACTGTGATCTGTATGGTGAAGAGCTTCTACTGAAAGAGATTCATAAATGTTAATGGAAAATTAAGCACTGAAATTTAACTTCAAGTTACTTAGATTTTTTTTTTTTTTTAAGAAAAACTTTTAGAAAATCCAAATACTTTATAAATGTTTTTAATTTCTTTTTTTTGAAATGAAACAATGCACTGGAAATAGTTGTTTTTAAAGAGTAACTTGTTCCCTCTGTAGGGTCTGCAGTTCAAACTGTGCTGCAGAGGGAAAATGATGGCAAATCAAAGTGAAATGGACTTCACTGATTTTATTAGTTTGGCCCAAGAAAATTCAGAAAGTAAACAAACTATCAACTCTGAAAAATAAATCGGATTTTTAATAATCTATCTATGCCAATAATCCAGATTTCTCTTCGTAAGAGTAGTGTTTAACCATGCATCAAATTTTGAGATACTTTCGTAATTTCTGTACAGCTTTAACTTGAGCAGATTTTCATAGATTTATCAAACTTTCAGTGAGGAGTGAATAGAGCCAAAGGCTTTTGTCCAGGATGGTTTTTGCTTTGACAATGTTACCTATATTCCTCGTTATTATTTATCTTAAAAGTTAATATTTAGTTCTAACGGCACTGATCCAATTCTCCTGTAATAGAAAACTGGCATTTCAGAATGATTACTGCCTATGTCTTTCATGTTTTTGTACATTTTTGTACTTAATCCTTCAGTGCCATCGTGTACTAAGACGGCATTTTGACCGCCCGGTGCTGGCGGGAGTTCTGTTTGCAGTCAGGTCTTGTAAAATGGTGACCGGAGGCACAGGGACACGCGCCACCTCCTCCTTCGATAGCCGCTGGGGCAGCCAGGGCTGACGGTGCCGCGGGGCAGGTTGGTACACATCCCAGAGGTTTGCAAGAAGAAAAAAGTTCAGCTTTTATCACATGCAGTGGAGACTGTATATCTTGAAGTAGTTAAAATACAGGAGTGGGAAATCGGGCTAATGGGATAAAGCTGTCTTTAAAGAAAAAAATACTGTTCCTCTGACATCTGGGGTTTGGCTTTGGTGACATGAGTGTGGAGGGTCCCAGCCTGTTTCTGATGGGGCAGATGTTCACCTCGCAGAAGGGTGAGCCGCTGACCGAGTTGGCACTAGGTGGCACTATGGGAGGAAAGGCCATGGACTATGCGAGCACAAAGGATGAAATTCTGTCATGCCAAGAAGGGGTCTCTTCCCATCGGTGACAGCCTGCTTGCAGCCTGTGCTGTACGTGTTGTTATCAGGTACTGTTCCTCAACATCTTTTATGAAAGATAGCTATTCTAACAGAAACCAATCCTACCTAATTCAAACACTGGCAGCGTCTTTAGGACTTTATTCTTCAGTGCCTTGTGTCATATGCCTTTCCTTGTACTTTTCTGAACTGGGTGGACACAGACCCCTATGTAACATTTTATGTGCAGTTTGCACAAGTGTAAATGACAGTACAAAGGGTGAACCAAAACCCATATGGTCTTCCTAAATGTTTGAGCTAGTATCAAATTGGTGGTTACACAAGCCTGTATTAAAAACAGTTGGTAATTACAGCCAAGAGGAAAGGAAACCTGAATGGGCAATGCTTCCGACCTTCTGCAGAGAACCTATGGGACATCCTTTGCAGGCACCAAAGTGGTGCCATTCTGTAGGTTACATCTGTAGATGACTTCTTAATGTTACGCTTCCATAGTAAATTTATCTTGGGATTGTGGTAGAGCTGAAAATGCAGGCAAGTATAGTGTGCCATTTGATTCTGAGGTAAATACAGCATGGAAATTACTCTACTGATGGGGTTTTGTGGTTTTTGTTTTGTTTTGTTTTTTTCAAATAAAAGACAAGCTTTTTAATATCTTACTTCTAAAATCATCCATAGCTGGAAGTGCGATCAATCCCTTGAGGATACAAAAGTAGGACTGGGAAAGTTGCCTTATGGACTTCAGAGTTGTCCTTTCAGCCGACTGAAAGTTAATTATTGATTTCTCTTTCCTCCCTAGAGATCCATATGCTTTTCTTTCTGGCTAGAAAGTTAGTGGTCACAGTGCAGGAATTTGAGAGCAATTGTCATGCGGCAGCACAAGATTTCATAGGCAGGATGTCAGGAGTGGGTAAGATGAAGTTGATATGGGGAGAGAGTGAAGAAAGACAACTAGGTAAAATCTTACGTCCACTATTGTGTTACGTGGGGTGGACGTGGAGCCTATTATTCTCCATGGCTTTGGCTCCTAAACTCCTAGCAATTTGATAGCTAAGTGAGTCACAGACATTAGTGACAGAGAGGAATGCTGAGAATAAAAACAAAACAACAACAAAAAACTCAACCAAAAAATCTCATTGTTTAGGCACAAACACAAGAAAACCATGTTTAATTGCTAATGTGCTCCCTCTGCTGGTTCTCTAAAACTAACAAATGCTGTTCCCAGGAGACTGGGCCACACCCTCTGGGACACTGCCTTACAAAAATTGTGTCTAAGTGAATGGCTTTGAGCTCTCGTGCAACGAGCAGTATTAAGAGGAAAAGTAGTCTTCTGATGAAGTATGTTAAAGCCTTATGCATGACTGCTGAGAAAGGTCATGAAATGTCCAATCCTATAATTCAGCCTTTTTTGCTTTGTTTCCAGTCTTACTTATATTTGATAAGTATTTCTTTTTCTGTCCTTTGCCGAAGTTTGTATTTTCCATTTTGCTGCTGCTGCTTCTAGGATTTTTCCCATCTGAACAAGTTTTAAAAAATGTTCTCATTGGTGCTTTTAGTTTCAGTTTTAGTGCATGTAATATCTGAAGAAGCCCTAGTGTAGCTTAGGCTTTCGCAGCTTCCAATTCTTTCTGTCACTGTCAGTTAAATCTGCTTGTCAGCTTTATACTGTTGTGCCCACTTCATCCTGTCCTTTGGCTTGAATACCGGCTGTTTTTTCAGGATACTCTTGAACATCCTTCCTTGTTGTGATGAATCTGTATTTCTCTTCCAAACATAGACTGAATTGTTTAGTATGTTCCCTACA
>NW_009232128.1:34678-72427 GCF_000690835.1 Fulmarus glacialis
GTAGATAAGTTTTTAAAATCCAGCATTTTGTACTTTCATGCTATGAAAGATGTCCAAGTCCTGGATAAGACTGAGTATTGGAGAAAAAAATAAAGAAAGCTTTATTAATTCCCATAGAATATTGGGAATGTGTGGAAGATTTCTGACATGGTAATTATATAATGAAAGATTGTCCTGTATTTCCCGTATTTTCCACCTACGTGGACTGTCATGATAAGGAGCCTCGTCTTGCAGCCGTTGACACTTCAGCGGGAATCAGCTGTGCAGAGCTGTTGCAGGGCTGGGCTCAAGTTTTCCATGTAGAGTAGTGAAAAGTTTCCTTTCAGCAAGTCTCATGCTTCCCATCTAGGTGACTGCTTATTAAATCTTTATACAGTAGGGACAATAAACCAAACAGCCTAGTGGGTAGCTAATTGGCTGGAGTGACTCAAGCCACATATAAATCTCATTTGTACTCAGTACATTGACTCTCTCTGGCCTCATCGCTCTCTCTAGTATTCGTTCATTTTGAGACGGCTAGAATATAATGCAAGGAAAATAATCCCTGGTTCTTCTTTCTCAAAGTCTCGGAGGATGCTTGTAGGATGATTCTCCATTATTTCCTTTTCACAGGCCCTGCAGTTTAGGAACCCATCCTCCTGAAACATAGTGCGGGGAACTGGCCCCCATGTGGGCAGTCATGGCAGAGACATCAGGAAACCAGTACAGCACTGAGACCACATCACCCTCCTGTCACCAGGTCCCTGGACGTGAGAAATCATAGCAGGAGTTGGTATCTCTATGATAGCTTGCCCTCCTGCTGTACCTGCTTTGGGGATAGAGAATTCAGTGCCTGGGGCTACCAATCTGGCACCTTTTGCTAGTGCTAAACTAATACAAGTGATTAGAAGCGACACGAGTTCCCGGCGAAGGCCCAGCCTGTCCTGGCTCATGGGCAGACCGTTTGAAGTCCAAGCCGTGTTTTGTAATTTCCAGCATTTCATAAAAATGCTGCTTTTATTTTCCTCTCGAAGCCACGGCCAAATTTTGAAAGCTGCAAAGCTTGCTCCAATTGGATAGAAAAAGTGTGTTTTTAAGATAGTGAAATTTCCTAAATGAGCTGGTTCCTTCTGAGCTATACCAACCTCAGATCATTTATCCAGTAAGTCAGTCAGTCAGGCTCAGCCTGAAACATTTCACTGCTGTGAAAGCAGCTGCTCCTGAATGAGGTTAAAAGCCAGTTGTGCTTTTGCAGTACATTCGGCTATGCTGTACTTTGTGCCGGACAAGAGAAAGCTCAGTATTTTTCCCTGATGCTGGGCATTTCTGGATTCTGGAATTAACTTTCTTTTTCTGCTAATCTCTGAGTCTCTTTTTACAGGGGACCAAATTCCACTCAAAGCCTTTCTTAATACTTTTTTAGACAACTTTTTCTTTTTTTTTATTAACCTGTGTACAGAGATCTTAAATATTTTTGTTAGCACAAAGCTGTGGTGCAGTATCAGAAGTTGTAATCAGAATGCAGTGCAGTCACTACCGTGATGTATGCAAGTACATAGGTACCGGTAAGGATAACCCATTGATTAGGGAAGCAGGATTCGTAGTTTGTTTCTAGTTTTCTGTGTAACTTTCAACAAGTCACTTCATTTCTCAATGTCTCAGTTACTTGTCTTCAAGACAGGGATAATGATGTTTATCAGTTTCTGAGAGCACTTGGGAGAAGGTTAGTTATAGCTATATTAGCTAATTTTATCTTTGCCTCTCAAATTTGTGCCTTGTTATCACCCTAAAAGTACATTGCAACCTCTTTCTTCACTCCAATGGGTTTGTTTTAGCCTCCCAATGAAGTTTTTGAATACTTGTGGTCTTTCTCTGGCATGTCAGAATAGAACTGACACCTGAGGTCTTGTTTTTGGTGGTGTTTTTTTTTTTTTTTTTTTGAGGAAGTTTTCACCTCATGGAGCTTAAGAGCTAGCATTTACTTAGGTAGTTTAGATGGCAGTAACTGTTCTGCCCTGATCATGCAGGCTGTATTATGTTGGATCTCAGGTGAATTTTGCATATGTTTTGAGTCACATATTTTCACTGCATTCAGCCCTAGGCTGTCTTGACCAAACTGCTAGCTCAGTTAAAGCTGGTGGGGTGAGAGCCCTCTTGTCTAGATCATACCTGTATCCAGCCCGTGATAATTTAATCTGCTACCAAAATTAATGTGATTTTCATTCCACGTCTTTCTGAGGTGAAAAAAGTGGAAAACAAAAAGCAAGTAAGCTAAAATGAACTTTTCTGGAGTTTCCTGGTTAAGACTGGTTGTGTAGGAACACAGTTTAGTTGACTGTGAGCTGTTTTAAAGAGTTATTAAAATCTGGTTGAGTATTGTTGCTATGGAACATTGGCTTCAATGCAGTAGAAGGATACAAATGGGACATTTAGGAGGGAGGTTTGGGAAGAATGTGAGCAGCTAGAAGAAATAAAAGCTGAGACGCAGGCAGGGGGCAGAGCTGTTCAAAGAAAATAAGGACAGAAAGTCTGAGCTTCATGCAAAAAGAGGGGCTAACTTGATCCCACTGGCAGGAGAGGGAGAAAATTTTAGCAGCAGGATTCTGTATGAGTAGGACCAGAGTGGGGTGGGATGAGGCCACAGCCCTTTCCTTTTTCCTCATGAGCAGTGAGCTGGAATAATCGTCATACAATAATCATCTTCAGAGGACCGTGCTCTTGGGATAAAAAGTTCCACATGAAATTTCTGAATGTCTGTGTGTCTGCTAAAATGTTTACAGGTCATATTTTGCCCTAAGTTACGTTTGTATAAAAGTGGACCAATTCTATGAAATTTAGAAGAATTAACATTGAACCGAGAGCTGAATTTAGCTTTGTATTTCTAGCCTACTGGCTGCAGCTGGCATACGTCTGAAGCAGTAAAGATGATGCATGGTACTCCACAAGTGATTTGTGACCAGGAGACAGTTTTCTTTAGGACAGTGCTGCTGAATTTGACCTCATTTTTGCTGTGTTAGATACTGTCTCCCTTGTGGCAGCATACATAGGTGTATTAATAAGATTCTTGCCAGATCTCTCCTTGAAATCTGAGCTTATGGAATTGATGAAAAGCCTTGCTTTCAGGAGGTGTTGGTGATTATTCTCATAATGCCCAGGCAAAGCCTGCAAAGAATTTAACATCCAAAAAGATGCCTTTTTTTGTTGTTGTTGCTCATCTGCAAAGGTTTAATCCTGAGACCTTGTGTGATTTTTTTGTTTTGTTTTGCTTTGTTCTCATTACCGAAAAAAGAGAAGTGCCAGTTCTGTCTAAGTCTTTCCTACCCTTTTTCAGATAAACGAGTGACACATGTACTTCAAAACAGAGAGCAGTTATCAGCTGAGTTCAGCCGGAGAAGGGAATGCTCACAAAAGGTTCCAGGACAGTTTAGCCAGAGATAGCTGCTGATATGAATAAATAGCACTTTGCATTTCTGAAGAAACTTATTCAAATATCTTATAGCATTTAATGAAAGTAGTTAATTTAGTTTTGCTTAACTCCAGTAGCTGAATCAACATTATTATTTCCATTTTTTAATCAGGAACAATCGAGGCACAGAGAGAAAGAGGAAGTGGTGCCTTTCTTTCTTCCTTCCTCAGTGTATTGTACATGCAGATGGGACTTGGAAAAGTAAAGACCATGTTCCATGGACAAAGGAAGCTGAGATGATTCTTGGCTATAGTAAAGACTGTTAGGCTTTTTTTACACCATTGTGGTATTGTAACACATATGCAACTTCTTTGCCATTAAAGTCCTACTTTCAGAATAAAAAGATGCTGCAGTAACTGAAAATTGAGGCCAAACACATTTAACATACCAACATGTCAACAAAGTCTTATTTTTAATAGCAGAATTTAAAAAACAAGATTCTTTTCGGTGTTTTGTTTGCTTATTATTTATAATTACTGTCTTAACTCAGTTAATATAACTTCAAAGACTTGTAAGCAACAATTTTGTTTTTTCCCTGATTGGATTTCCCACAGCTGGGTATGTCCCAATGAGCTCCAGTGTTAGCTTTGTCCAAGAAGTAGATGTTTGAAAACTGGACCAGTCTGTCACCTCTTTTTGTACAATAATAATCATAGGGGAAGATTATACCTGGCTGAAATAAATAGTCGTGTTGCTTGCTTCACAAAATAGTCATCAAAAGAAGACTGAAGCTCCCTATCACATGTAAAGACAAAAGTACCTTCAAATAGTTATGTTGTTCTGGACTTCTTGTATGTGTAACTGCTTGTATGTGCAACTGCTTTTACCCTCTATGAGAGCTGCAATATGTAAAGGAGAAAACAGCCCCTAAGGGTTCTTTGGACACAGGCATTCAAAGAGGATTGTTACTTGTCTGTTTAAACTGTCAGTGGAGACAAAGCACATGCAAGTAATAATGGGAGCTTGCGAGTACTGGATTTGGGCAGAGCACAGATGTATTGCTGCTGAGGCATCTGTCAGAGAATGAACAGTAGGAGGAACTGAGTTGTTTGTACATTCAACCTGAAAACTGTACAATGAATAGCTGCATTTAACTTTTTATTACTTGAGAATGAGATTCGGATCTCAATTCTTGGAAACTTGCAAACAAGTTTTGGGTTTGTACTGCTTTCTAATATCTTTTCACTTCCCAAGAGCCAGTTTTAATGTCCTGTTGATGCTTAGAAGACCAGATTGGAAAGACAGCAACAGAAAGTTTTATTAGCCGGCACAATTAATACTTTCTTCTTTGAGAGCCAAATTCATCTAGTATAGTATGTTTACAAAAGAAAAGTCTGGCATGCACAATAAGGTTTTCCCTCTATCAGAGACATATGGACTCACCATCACTGGATATATCTGTGAGACTCTATGACAAAGAACGCTCCTCAGGCATGTCTCACATTTCAAGGATCGAAGGGCAAACTGGATGAATGTCCCTTCCAGGAAATGGATGAACCAGCTTTTTCATATGCAATCTCCAATTTCGGTAATCCCCGAGAAGCTTACAAAAGCCAGGATGGAGTCAGTAAAACCTCATCTTATTAACCTCCAAAAGGACACGAAGGGGTTTGGATCGCAAGGCTGGTTTGGATCGCAAGGCTGGTCTGGGTGCCAAGAGCGCCTCTTAAGTACTTTCATACTGTTTCAGAATGCTGTGACTTTTGGTAGACATGATAGAATAAGGTTCATGAAGTAGATGAATATAGTAGATGAAGAGACCAGGTTTACTGGGAGAATTCCCACCTGAGAAAGGCAAGTCAATCATCTTTGTACAGGAAAGCGAATAAATGTCTTTCCCTCCTCCACACCCCCTAAATAGAGATTTTTCCCGTTCCCCTTTCACATACACATAATGACCTGTTCCGTAGATTGAATGGTCTCTGAGATTCATTTGTCTCTGCTGATGAGCATTGGTCCTATGAGAGATCCTCAAGTCAATTGTATTTGAGTTCTCTTACTTTTTAGGACACTTGTATCCTCTTTACATGCTAAACTCAAATGTAGGGAAGTTCTACAGAGGTTCCCTGTTACACAGTTGCCTCTACATGCTATTGTGGTAATAAAAACTGGCAACTTTTTTCTCTCATTAAACATCTCCACTGTTAGGCATTTACTTAAATAAATTAGGTTCTGGGTTTGTTTTTTAATTTACAGAGGTACAACTTTTCCTATATATAATTAGGACACATGGAGTCTTCAGAACTCTGAAGGAGTGCTTTATAGGACACACCGTTTTTTCCTTCTGGGTGCCGTGAACATTATATATCTATATGGGTTTTGGGGAAAGACTGATTAAAGAGTCAACAACTATGTAGGCATTAAGTCAGCAAATCCAGTGGTTACTTATTTCTTAATCATTTTATTGAATTCACGTCTGTCTTTGTGGTCCTTCCTTTGGTTTTGATGGGGATCATTGATATGTTTAGGGGGAAATTCTCCTTGGCCCTCCTGTTTTCCTAAGTTTCAAATGTGCCTAGAGATCAGTGAGGTGGGTGCACAGCGGGGAGATTGGAATCTGGAAGAATGACTGGCCAGGGATTTCTCCGAGCTTTCTGGGAAGCCTGGGTAAATGAGCTGAACTTCTGGCTGAACCTGGTGAGGCTCCTTGCCTTGTCAGAGGGAATCTTTCTTCCTCTCAGGGCACTTCTTTGGGGAAAGGCCAGGAAGGAAGTAATTCTGCATGATTCAAGAGAGACTTTAAAGGTCTATGCTCTATTTTTTAGGAAATATGCAGGCAAGAGCCTACTTTGTCACATGTATAAAACTGTAAAGCTTCAAATCTTTATTGCTCTTTGCTTATTTTATAAAGCTTTTACTTTTCTGTATCTTTACTCTCAATGCCTGTATATTTAACTTCAACAAAAGAAGCATAGTAAGCTGAGCAAATGGAGTGGTGTTCAATTTGCTTACTTATTTTCTGCCTGAGCAGGTCACGTACCTGCTTCTTGTGGCAGAAGGGGCCATATGCCATGGTTCCTTCTCTGCAGTGTGACCAGATCTGTTGTGTGCGCACAGTAGAAGTGAGCTGGGCAGAATTCAGTCAAGGTGCACCAAGCTTACCACTTGCGTGCGATACAACTGTAATAATGTCCATGCCCAGGAGCCCCAAAGCTTCCTGGAATCACTGGATTTACTATGAATGCGCCATAACTAATTTGGATGTTTGAAGTATGCCTGACGTGTCCCAACGTTGCTTGACTGCATTCATGGTAGTTCTCTCAGCAGCTGTGCTGGGCTTGTGTGGGAGTAGGTCCTTCTGGATGAGCATCATCAGGAGAAGGTCATGAGTGAGATAAACAAAAGTCAAGCATCCTGAGTACAGTCCTCAAACACTGATTTTTTTTTTTTTTTTTTAATTCAGGTACTGTTTATAATGACCTTGGATAGGGCATGTGTAAGAAGAGAAGATGTGAGAAATGTAAATAAGAGGACTTTTTGGGTCTGATGCAGACCTTCTTACTGATCTGGATACTTCAACTTCACCTCTCTGCTCTTCTTTTCCCTAGTAGTAAAATGGAGTGATGAGAGGAACTTCTGCATGCCTTGAGGCTTAATGAACATTTTGTGAAGTGCTCAGAAATCTTTAGGTGAAAAAGGCTGGGGGTAAAACAACAATTACCGCCACATTTACTTTCTCTTGATCTGAGAGGAGCGAGCAGAAAATGCAAACACTTGTGTTACCATGAGAAAAGAAGATGTGTTCATTTCAAAAATTTTCCCCATAAGGTATCTTTTCATGCCACCTGGAAACTTCTCCAGAAAACTGTCTTCCGAAGCTTTAACCCTTCCTGTCCTTACAGTGTTTTGCCTGATCACGTCATCAGTGGAAGAATACAGAAGCAAAACAAAGGGCACTAGTGCTGAAAGGCAAATTTTGACGCTTCTAAACCTTGTATCATACTGATGTCAGTGGAAGTTTTAATTCCAGTCGAGGGTTGCAGTTAGTTCTCAGAGTTGCAGAGGATGAGCAGAGGTGCTTATTTGGGTAGAGAGGAAAACGACCAGCAAGCGCCCACCTGGGTTCTGCAAAGGACTGAAAGACTTGCAGTTGGGAGGCTAATCCCCTGGAGACAGAGAAACATGGCTTTGGCATGATGAGCGATGCTGATGTGTTGTTTATATCTTAACCCCTGGCAGAGAGAAGTGTTCAGGAGGATGGGATTTAGAAGTAGGATAGAGGTGAATATAAATTAGATAGAAACAAAGAGTGAAAAAGAAGAGGAAGGTACAGTTCGACAGCAATAACTGTCTAGATGCCTGTGTCTGTTCTGGAGTTTGTGGTGGAGCAGCAGTGCTGTGTGTAGTGTGCTCAGTGTAAACAGAATCCATAAATAGTTTTGTAGAGAGTCAGGATTTTATTTTGCTTGTGGAGTTGGACCTATTGTGACTCTTGGCTCTGCCATTTCTTTCCTTACCTTATTGGTGGGATAAAGTTGATATTGCTTAGCCCAAATTCACATATATGAATACGCTTTCATCTCTTTCTCTGTTGCTTTGTTTATCTGTCTCCGTCTATCTCTCTGTGCGCCTGCTGCTTGTCTGCCTGCCAGTTTTTTCTTTGTCTCTATCACTTCATCATTGAACCCATCTGTGTAGAAAATGGGATATTTGGCTGTCTTGTATCTTTTTTATTATTTTTTTTTTTATTTGTGTCATTTTGTTCCCTCAGACTTACGAGGATAAAACTCGCACTCCTGGGGGTGCCAGGCATTTCAGATCTTGCATTTAGGAGGAGCCGTGATGCTTTTTGCGTCTGTTTGTCTGTCCATCTGTCTGCTGGTCTATAATAAGCTGTGCAGCGAGACAGCAGCTTACTATCTGTGTGTGTGAAATTAGCTAATTGGTGTTAGCAGCAATATTTTCACATGTTTTATAAGCAAAGTGCAGCAAGGTATATAAATGTAGATATGATCCAGAGACACACACACATACACACACACACGCGCGCGCGCACGCAAGCCTGTCGCTGCTCATGCATAGACGCTCAGAAGTAATTAATGTTAATAAGATTTTAATGTGCTTGTGAGATCATAATGAGGAGAAATGAATGCTCTGATTAGAAAAAGGTAACTGTGTGTGTGTTTTGGCTTAGAACAAGATTTCCCCTCTTTTTTATAAATCACAATTTCAGAACTTGTTTGTGATTGCATCAGTCGGTTTTTATTTTCAAATTAGAGGTCTGTTTAGCCATTTGAATGATTAGCCAAATAAATGGGTAAAACCCTGATCATAAGGAATGGTGCAGATTATTTTTTTTTTTTCCCTCTTAGAAAGCAATGCTACTATATGACAGGGCTGGGCAGCCTTATCCTTCTAGCGTTACATGGTTTTGATGCTGCTTTTAAAGCCTCATCAGAAGGCTCTTGGAGACAGTGCTCATTTTTTACAACTAGAGATGTTTATCTATAGGTGTCTGCAATGCATAATCAACCACTGAAACTATTGTGCCAAGGCATGTTCCTGTTCATCAGTAATGATGAATCCTCAGAGTCCAGATGATCACATGATACCTTGATAATATTTTGAAATAATTAGTTTAAGAAAGCAGAACTGTATACATGTATTTTTTCTTTTAATCAGTCGGTTTCCAAATAAGAGAGGTGGGAAAGTGTTTGCAGGAAATATTTTACAAGCTAAGATGTTTTTTCATCCTGGCTGCTGTGTAGTCACCAGACCCTAGGCTGGCTAAAATCCAGCTGGACACTAGGGGTCCTTCTCTCCAGCAAATCAGTGAAAATATTGTCCAGAGGGCTTTACTTTCATTTGCATACTTATTATTGTTATTATTTTGAGTAATAAAATATATCAAAATATTAAAAAGTTCTTGTTTGATAGTGCTACACAAATCACTTTGGGATTGGGATAATTTTTTTAATTGACACTGAGAGGTTAAATATTCTGTTTTAAAAACATACAGAATTAAAAATGCAAGTTTTAAAAATCCATGCTCCAGTGTATCCCATGTTGCATACTACCCACTTCTTTATTTTGGTGGCACCTGGCTTGAGTGGTGTTTTAAAGTGTTAGATCTACATTTGAAGTCACGGAATATGATTCATTTCCAGAAAGTGCTGAGGTACCACAACAGTGGTTGCAATGAGAAATGGTAGAGCATGGTGATAAGACTGCAATTTCCAAATTGCGCTGAACAAAAACCAGTGTCAGTAGATGCAGCTTTGACACGATTTGAAGTCTCTAAAGATGATGATGTGACAGTTTGTTTATAATGAATGAATTTATTTTGGGGAAAGGAAACATCAGGCATTATGTATAATTGTTTATTCCTCTAAACATGCCTTTCAGCCAGCTGCTATACCGTAGGGCCTGTAACTCTAGTTTATCATTCAGATAGCTCAATCAATGAACTTAATACAGGAACTTTAATCTTCTGAGGTATCTTGGGATATTGTCTGCACGTATGCGTGCTTAAGTTTGTCTGTGCGAGTGCATTCAACGCATCACTGAAACCCAAACATCCACGCAGTAAGGCCAAAACAAAGTATTGCCCAACTGCTGCCAGCGTCCAGGTAAGTTTTAGTGACCCTTCATGGAACAAGGACACCTTTACTTCTCCTAAGTGCTTATAGTTTGAGAAGTGCTTTAAATTTTGACTTAAATAAAATGGTAGTCTGAGCTCTCGCTGTAAGGAAGCAACTCATTTGCTTTAAAAATCATTGATCCTTTCTATAGATAATTTTATTAAAATCTTTTGAGAAATATCAATCCCAGTTCAGGATTAGTGTTGAATTAGTATTGAATTAATGGAATATGAAATTCATTTCCAGAAAGTGCTGAAGTACCACAACAGTGGTTGCAATGAGAAATGGTAGAGCATGGCGATATGATTGCCATTTCCAAATCATGATGAGCAAAACCAGTGTCAGTAGATACAGCTTTGACATAATTTGAAGTTTCTAAAGAAGATGATGTGACAGGTCAAATCCCACTTTGCATTTTTTTCATTGCCTGTTTCTGCTTGTTTCCTGTATGTTAACATGCCAGTTCCCAAGACTGGCTTCCACAAAGTTGAAGAGTGAGAGTAGGAGCAAGGTAATGGTAAACTCCAAGACCACTGAATTTTCACCTTGGAGCAGGAAGCTTTAGTTTTTCTGTGTTCTAGATGGAAAATGTTGAAGAAAACACTCAGTTTGATGTTCTCAACAGCAGAGATGAAGTAGCCAAGCTCCCTTCAGCTATAGGCTGAAAACTCCTTGAGGCTTGGGGAACTTGGGAAGAGCTGAGGCAAATTGGCTAAATGCATGAAGTCAGTACGCAAAAATGAGTTGTGCTGAATCCTTGGGGAACTATTTTAATTCAGGAGTAAATTAGTCTTAGACCAATGTAGTTTAACTGAATAAGGAGCTACAGGGAGCTTTGCTGTTGAATTAGAGCATCTACTCACAGCTTCAAGACAATTAAATGTGTGCACATTGATATCAGACCTTTAGTTGATTTGCCTTAACTTTCTCAACGTCCCCATGGAGACTTGGCTTAAGAGCTAGATAAACTGTCCCAAGCAATTCATTCTGTACTGGGGATCCAGAACAAAACAAATTTCAATAGCTTCTTTGCTCTGCGGAAAATACCATAACGCCAACTATTGCAGTGTTCTTGACAGAGTGCTGGTTGCCCTGCCTCTCCTTGGACACCATTGTTTTCCTGTGCAGTTGTTAGAGAATCCACAGATACTGAAGATGGCTTTCTGTTAGAGTCAGTTTGTACATACATAAGCGCCAACATTTGGGAATAAAACATACCGAAAGTAGAGATACCATGTATTTGCAATGACTTCTAGAACTATTACATGAAAAGCAGGTGTATTCACAAGTTCTGTTTCTGCTTGGCAGCTAGCTGCTTTACTTCCATTTGGCTACTCTGGTGTAGGGTTAGTTCAAAGATGAGAAAGAGGGTTTGGGGTGGGGTTTTTTGGTTGTGGTGGCACAACAGAATACGGTGGAGCATAGTAATGCAAGCTACCTTGGGAGAAACTCATTTTCTCTTAAAGAGGCCTATGCACAGTGTGAAAACAGAAGCTTGTAATTCTATGTTGAGATTATGCCCTGAAGAATGTTTTAGAGTACGTTTGCCAGCCTTACTCATATTACACTTGTTTAATTTGACTTTGTTCCTAAGTACACATATAAGGTTAAAATGCTATTAATTCATAAAGTTCATAATTGACAAACTGATTGTGAGTTAGTTGATAAAATCTCCATGCTAAACAGTATTGGATTTGTACAGTGAAAACCCTCTGTATAAGGATGGATTTTAAAAATATCTGTAGGTTCTAGCTCTACCAGGCCAGCAGAGAAAGTAAGCGATCAACTTGAAAGCTTCATTGGAGATAGTCCCCTGCTAGCCTCAAAGGGGGGGTGTTTGTCCAAGTATGCTAACTGATCTCAGGTTTTTTCATATGATCTGGAGACAGAAAACATACATCCTAAAACTGTCAAGAATTAAGCTTTAAAAGAACTGATTATCTCATCTTACTTGCCCAATTCCATATTTATGTTTCTAAATAAGCAGCTACTTTTTCCAAAGTGCTTAATGCGCAGAAGCCCCTGCTGAAGCTGCTGAGTGCAGAGAACCTCTAGTAACATATGGATTTAGAAGAGCAATTTTAGATACCAGTTTTGAAAATGTTGGCGAGAAGGCTCTTAGGTCTAGATGAGCTTAGAAATTCCAGATAACTGGCATGACATTTCTGCCAAAAATGTTGTTTTAAAAAGTTGTATAATTGCACTGTACGGTATTTACATGCAAGTAAAAAATACGGATATCTGTAGCAAGTCAGGAACTGTTGAAGAAATCAAGTAAGTTGTTCACATAGTTCATTCATCTCTGCTTCTGAAAGTGTCAAAAACTTCTGAAGTAGGTAAAGAAAGGAAGGAAGCCTTCTCATGAACAAGTATGGAAAAACCTAGCCATAGCGGAAGTTCCTACCTTACTCTGTCATGGGATAATGAGCCAAGTCTTTGAACAATGTAGGTGTAGGTTTTCTACTGGATTAGAATTCTGTTTGACTTAGTAATGGATATTCATACTAGCCATATGAAAGTTCTTTTTTTTTTTTTTTTTTTTTTTTAATAAGCTCTTAGTCTCGGTGTTACTTTGCAGCAGATACCATGTGATCTACAGGTTGATTCACACATTAAATGGCTTAATTTTTCTGAAGTGTTGTGTGTGAATATTGGGAAAGCTGTTTAGATATTGGAGGTTTCAAATAATGTAGAAGCAGACGGCACTGAGCAACTAGATGGAGTCAGAAACATGAATCGCTATGGCGTGAATTCGCTTCCTGGTATCTCTGTTTTGTTATCTGGTGGACATGTGTATCCTGTCATTAGCAGAATTCCAGTGGCTTCAGGGTTAGCTGCAGTCATCACAGAAGTATACAAAATAGTTTATATATGTGCTAATTCCTACACTTATGCCTATGTTTACAAGTAGTGCATTTGGAAAGAGTCTGAATGTATAAGAAGTGTTTGATTTAACAAGTTTGGGTAATGGTTCAATTTATTCAGAAAATGTTAAAACTTAATCTTGTTCTCATTCCCCAAACTGTTCTGCCACTGACATTAGTAGGAGTAGGCCTTTTTACCTATGCCTCTATTAGTGATTCAAGAAAAACTGCAAACTTCCTGTGTTTGCCAAAGCAAGGTATTATGTGTGTGTTGCCTCAATTTACCTAACTTTAAGATAGGATTGATATTTTATAACTCCCTGTCAAGCAGGTGGAATTTAATTGATGGGAAGAGCCTCTGCATAATTGATGTGAAGACCTTTCAGATCTGCTAGGCACTGTGATGTCTGGGACTCACTTGTTCGGTCAATCTCTGCATTATACTTTTCAGCCATGCTGTTTGCAATTCACATGTTGGCAAATGCAGCACAGCAGCATCTCTTCTGCTGTGGGACTCCATATTCCAGATGCATCGGACCACCCTGCTGGCCAGCTGTGTCTTGTGTGTGTGATCCTGGGAATCAGATAGAAATCATGGTGCTTAGCAGCGTCTGCAGGGCTTTATGCCTCCAAGTGAGGTCCTGAGCTCAAGAAGATCTGCCAGCAGGCATTTTGTCTGGAGTGACAGCCCGGGTAACGCAAACCGCTGTGTGAAGTCTTATGCATTGGGCCAGCTGAGATGCCTGTCTTCGAGGCAGGCAAAAAGCTATGAAATCTGACTTGGGAAATAATTTCTCTGCAGTCGTCTTTTGCGGTACTTGCTGCAGGCTGGAGTAATCCATTGAGGATATCAAATCCATCAAATAGCTGGAAGCTCCCAGCCCTGCCTATGTGGAGATTCTTATCTGATCACATGATACACATCCTTCCTCGGATAATTGCCCTGATCACCTGAACAGCGCTTAAGGAAGGTCCTGTGGCAGGTGGTAACTTGTTTCTGTCAGTGGTGGTAACCCAGCCTGCTCCGCTCCCAGCAGCTGCTGCCGAAACACTGACCATGTCAAGATCCGCACTTTCTCTTCAGGACTGGGGAGGAGGCCTAAGGCAACATGGGGCAGGGATCATGGGGAAGGCGAGCAGGGAGTGGGATAGAGGGGCGAGAGGATGGAATTGGACCCTGGTTTTGTGGAGGTGAGGAAAGCAGCGAGGGAATGAAGCAGGGACCAGTGCCATGGGATGGCCGTGACAGAAGGGTGTGGAAGGTGAATTGTGTAAATAGGTGATTGAAGTAGAATCTGCGTTAGAAGGATGGGAAGGTGAGGGTCTGTTTTGGAGGGAAAGAAGAAACAGTACAGTCATGCCCCCACCGGTGCATGTCTGGGGTTCATCACAGAACTGGGAGATGTTGTTGCCAATGTGTTGGTACCATGAGAAACTTCTTTGCTTTTGGAAAAGCCTGTAAACATTAAAAATAAATATAGTTGAGGCCCACTCCTGATTAGATTTTCTTCTCTCTTAATACAGTAGTCCAGTCTTGATAAATGTGTTTTTAACAAAATCATGCTTAAATACTCTGCCCTGGGTGCAATTGATTTCTAGCACTCTGCCTTTGCTGCTTCTTTCAAGGTGTTTCCTACCTTTTATTCCTTTTTCCCTTTAACAATTTAAAAAATTGTTAAATTTTTTAAACTTTGCTGTGACTTGTTGCTGCTATTAGTCCGGTCGAAAGGCCTAGCAGGTACTGGCTTCTATTCTGAAGACTCTCTGTTAGTCTGTGGACTTGATAGATTTATTTGTAAACATCTAATGCATACTGAAACCTAAAGGATTGACAGTCCTGGTGTAATGAGGCTATCTTGAAGGATCGTAAGAGACGCTCTCACTTCTGGCTTAGATTACTTGTGTAAACGCACATCTTGCTGAAATCCAAGCACAAAGACTGTCCCTTTCTGGGCTGAAATTTTCTCTTCCTAAGATATATGGTCATTTTGCAGTGCTTCATAACTCTCTTTTTTTCTTTTGTGGGATTTTCCTTTAATGTTTGTCAGTGATTTTAGCCATCCTAGAACCTTCAAAAAAGAAAAAGGCCTAAGGAACTTGGGTAGTCTTCTTCCCTGTCCAAAAGAGGATAGACTGTATTTTTTTGTTATTCCTGACAAGCAATTGTCCAGATTGTTAAGTTGTGAGTCCCACTTCAAGTGATCTAAGTACCTCATTATTCTTGCCATTAAAAAGTTTTCCTTTTGCCTAACCTGCATCTTTCTTGCTACAGTTCACTTCCATTACTTCTTTGGCAATTAATCCCATTCCCCTTGCAATAGCCTTTTATGTACTCGAAATCTGGGTAACATGTAGTCATGTTTGGCAGTTTTTCCACACTGTTTATGGCATCTGCATTTATGATCATTCATGCTTTTTTCTGGATATTCTTCAGCTGCTTCACATCTTCTTGAAAAGCACTGCCCATAATTTGACAGTTTACATCTCGAAACTTCCCCAAATTGAGAAGAGCTGAAAGATTACTTCCTGTGTCCTTGGGGCTGCATGTCTGTTTTTACAAACCCCAAAATGATGATTGACTCCTTGCTTTGCCAAGATATTGCTAACTTCTATCAAGCTTATAATTCATGATAACTCTAGGTCCTTTTCTGAAAAGCTGCCACCTGCTCAGTTATCCCCATCTTATATTTGTGTCATTAATTATTTCTGCCCAGGTACATTACTTTACGCATATTTCTGTTGAATTTCATCCAGTATCTCTAGACAATTTCTGTTATTTGTGAAGGTCATTTTGAATTTTATTAACTTATTCAGTGCCCTCCCAGCTTCATGTTGTCTGCAAGTTCAATAAACATGTTTTCTATTCCATCATCTAGGTTATTAATGAAAAAGTCAAATAGAACAAAACTCAGGGCAGAAACTCAGTTGATGTAGTCTTGTATTTTGATAATTACTGTGTGGATTGCCTTATCCAAATAGTTTTGCACCTGTGTGATACCATGACTATGCTTGTTTTGTTCCTAGCTTGCTTATGAGAATATTGTCTAAGATTGTCAAAGGCCAAAATAAAGTCAAGGTACATGACATTTGCTTTCTATAAGGTTTCTTATCCTGTTGTAGAAGGAAATTAGGTTGTTTTGGCATGATTTGTTCTTAAATCAATGTTGATTGCTACTCATCTTTTATATTTTATATTTTATATTTAGCTTACAAGCTAGTTTGATTCATTTTTCAAGAGTCTCTCTGGGAATTAAGCTTAAATTGACTGGTCTAGAGTTCCCTTGTTCTTTTTTCTTTTTTCTTTTTTCTCTGTCTTTTCATGGTAAGTACTAGATTTATTCTTCCCATCTTTTCTTGTCATCTACAAAGTCTCAAAGTCTGTTTCAGACAGTTCTTTAAGGATACTGGGATGAAATTCATACACAAATGACTTGAAAAATATCCAACTTAGCCTTTCCTCTTTCTTCTGGAGTAAGACCATACCCTTCTCTCTTCATGAGTATTAAGTGTATTATCCATGTCTCTCCACTGGAAATTTTGAATTAAAGGTGGTACAAAGGTGTTAAGCACTTCAGCCTACTCACATCATCTGTCAGTTGATCTTCCTCTCCGTTGATTAACAGATCCACATTTTCCCTCATATACCTTAATCTACTTGTTATTTTTGATATACCTTGTTAACTTTGTGCTTTGTGCTTTGACCATTACAATTTTGTCCCTACATGTTTGTGCAATTTTATATATATGTATTCTGATATCCTTCTGCCTTCTTCAGGTTTTTTTTTTCTTATCTTGGTAGCAGTAAAGAGCTCATAATTTAGTGATGTTAAAACCCTACTATTCTCCTTTCCTCTTTATTGGGATAGCTTGTGCTTATGATATTATTGTAATTTCTTGGAAGAACTGTTATGCCTCTTTAACTTCTTTTTTCCTGTAGACTCTCCCAAGGATTTTTACCTTCTAGTTCTCCATTGAGAAGTCCACTCTAGAAGTCCATTGATTTTATTTTGCTTTTCTCCCTCTTTCTTTTCTGAAGAATTGTGAACTTCATGACTGTCTGTCTTGCACTCTTACCCACTCAGTCTGTTCATCCATACAGGCTAGAGCGCAGTCTAGAAGATATGTCCCTTTGGTCTTTACTTTCTGAATTTAAAAAAAAAAAAAAAAAAAATCTCAGGTGTATTCCATGAAGGTGCTGGAAAGCTGTGATCTGCTGTATTATTGTCTCCACAGAATACGCATAATTAATCCCCATCTTCACCAACTCTTTCGTGCAAATGTGTTGGCTTACGTCACTAATTGTGTTTTTTTCCCATCATGGCGGAGCTGGTTTCTTATGCCTTTAATCACTACCTGTAGTTTTTCAGTAGGTTTGATGCTCGATACCTTCTGGAGCTCAGAGCATGCTTGTGCAGTCTGCAGGAGACAACACTCCTTTCCTTTTTTCCTCTTCCATATCCTTCTCACAAAGGTTATATACCCTTTTATATTTCTATTGCAGTCATGCAAGTTAGCCCATCAGATTTCTGTCATACTAATTAAGTCACAATCTGATGATGTGTTAAGATTTCTGTTTATTTTTCTATTCACCAAACTTCTTGTGTTATTATATGGACACAGGAGATGCTTATCTGATAGACTTTTTATCCTCCTTTTTTTCTTTCCCCATCTAGCAACCTATATTCTGTCTTGCCCACCTCTTCTTTGGAGGTCGCGAGCAAGTTACTGTTGTTTATACTTAGCTGTTAGGTTTTTTTCACCTGCCCATTTTAGTCCTTGTTAAAAGACCTTCCAATAGGTTAGCAAGTTGGTGCTTGGACATCTTCCTCCTTTTATATGAGGTGAATGTCCTGTTGTCCTTAATAGCATTTCCCATGGTCAAAGTAGTAAAATCTCTTCTTAGTGATGCCATCTATATCCATGTGTGACGCAGTTAACTCTAGCATTTATGTCCTTGCCTGATCCCTGCCTCTGCTGTGAGTACTCGGAGGAACACTGTTCAGCATTGCTTCTAGAAAATTGTAGACACTTTTGAGCCTTGATGTCCTTCAAGTGTTTTGGTAGATATTCTTGTATTCCTTATGCCCTCTGTGTTGTGTTGTGCCTTCTTCCTGTGTTGCCTCACTGAACTGGAATGTATAGACTATCCTGGTCTCACTTAAAAGCCACTTAATTCCATTGTAATCTGAATCTACTGACTTAAAAATTGGTTTATAGCATCAATATGCTGTATTTCTTTTCCTATACTTCTGGTTTCCATTTCTTTTTTCTTTTTAATTTTACCCCTCTCTTTCTTTTCTTCTTCTTTAAAAATATTTCTTCCTCCTAGCTTGCAAGTTCCTAGTGGCAAGGGTTTGTCTTCTGTCATGTCAGCTATGTCTTAATAGACTTGCTGTTCTCTCAGTTTTCCTCGTACATAATTTTCTTTTCTTGGTAGCATTTTTGGAAGTTTTGCAGATCAGTGCCATTGCAACCATATGGTTCCCTATAATTGTCCTCTAAAATGAAACTTTTTGTCCGATTTCTGTCCCAGCTTTGTGTGAGTCTTCTCTATTGACTAACTTTGTTCATGGTTATTTGCTGTTTCAGCCTATTGTGAACCAGATGAAGGTTGAATGCTCTTTCCCAAACCTTAGTTAGTTAGTTAATAGCCATTTCAGAGCATTTGAACCCTACATCTTAAGGCAATGACAGATTTCTGTTGTACTGAACCTGTCATGTTGCCACCAATGTTTGCAGACTTGTTTGGAAGGAAATCTTCCACACAAGCAGATACTCAGTACTCCTTGGTTTAGTACTTGGAAAGATGGGAGGACATCTGAATATGAATCTGTAGGTTTTTCCTTTTGTTTGTTTTCTTTTTGGTTTTAATAGCAAATAATTGGAAAATTCTAGAGAAGATAATATTTCAAGTGCCTGCACAATCTAATTGCTTACATTAGTTCCTTTAGAGACCAGCATTTAAAAATGATGTTTGGATACAGGTTACTTGACTGCATTTTCCTTTAAGATGACTAAAGATAAGACAGCTATTTAGTCTCCCTCTGTTATCAGTGGAGAGGAGGAGAAATACCTCTAGAGAGCTATTCATCCTAAATATATTACAGTTTTAGGATGGGATTAATGGCTCTCTGGAGATGATTGTGGTGGCTTCAGTTAGATACCTGACTTTTAGGAAGATAATAGTTAAATTATATGCATCTTAGTCCCATGCCTGATCAGATTTACCTGAAGAATATTTCTGCTGTCCAAATATACAATACAGAAAGCTACCATGCTTTGTCTTATTTTGTAGAGATTCTGTGTGTTGGAATTTTTCAGAGTTTAGAAGAGTTGCATTTATTTAAAGATTTCCTATTTTAAACCTTGCTTTGTCTCCTTACCTTTTTGATTGTAACTTGTTCCTTAATTTGGTTTGTGGTAAAGAAACTGTTTGGATTCTTTGTTTTGGTGTGGCCTCTTTTTGATGGGTCATGTCTTTTGAGACTTCCCTTCAGCCATTTGCTCTCCAGCATTGCAGGTAAATACTGTTCCGTGTTACCTTCCTCACAGGTGACATGAAGATTAATTAAACACAGTTTTGACTATATTAAACTCTTAAGTTATTATTTTTAGATGAATATTTGTTCTTGTATTTCAGAGCATTTCATGATGCAGCCACTAAAAATAACTGATCCTGGACAACAGATTAGACATATTTGTTGTTTTTTGGGGAAGAGCTAATGTCATTTTGGTGTTGCACAAGTTTCCCTCTTTATCTCTGTACAGCCGGTAAGGTGTCCATGACACTATTATTCTGGCCACTCTGTTGCCAAAAAGTTGTCAAGAAATTAGTGGAGAATTCAGAGAAGAGCAACAGAAGTTAAGAGGCTGAAGAGATTGAAATATGAGCAAAGATTACAAGATTTTAATATGTACAGTTTGGACTAAATGATGACTAAGACATATGATAACAATCTACAAGTATTTGAAGGGTGTAAAATATTAAGACAAAAAAGGAATTATTTTAAGATGTTCAAAGGGATAAAACTCAGCAAGGAAAAATTTCAGTGTGAATCACAAAAACTTCCTGAGAATTGCATGTGCTGGAGTCATGGAGTGGATTCTGCAAGAAGGTGGTAAAAAGCCTATAGTTTCACATAGCCCAGAGATCACACACACGCGTGCACACAAAAGCACACCGGTCTCATGCCATCCATTTCTGAGCAGCTGCCTAGACCAAGTGATGCTTTGGCAGAGGCCGTTGGGCTCTGTGCAGCCCGGCTGGGCAGCCAGGTTGGCCTGTGTCCCAAATCGGGTTTTCCTGAGGGCTCCTGCAGAATGAGCTGCAGCACGGAGGGTTCGTTCTGGTGGCAGCAAACTGCCTTCAGCTGCTGTTTTTATGGTTTTTTCCATCATATGGCTGTACATGCACCCATCCATTTGATAAGCGTAGGCAGAATCAAGCTGTCACCAGCAGAATATAGGCAGAAGACTCAAGGAAATGTAATGAAGAATTTTACAATATCCTGGCAAAGGACTGATATGACATGTTAGGTGTTTTCTTTTTCCTTTTACCCTCTTCTTTCATCTCTGTAAGTTGGGGCAATCACATTAAAAACTGTTTTTTAGTAGACTTTCCGCAAAACTTAAGAGTCCTCAACACCTATTTATTCATTCTGATAAAGGCTGCAGATTTACACTGTATGTTTAGTTTAGTTAGGAGATCCTTTATCATCCTAGTGAATTGTAGTGGACTAATTTAAGTCTAAAAATATTTAACTGTTGTGACCACTGTTTAATCAGGATGGTATTTTTTCTTAATAGGGACATCTTTACTGTTTACAGCTGGTTTTGCACTTGTAACAGATACAGACAGAAGGAGTAAGGACTACAGTTCTTGCTCCCTCCTCTGCCCTCTGTTCCTCATTTTTATTTTCTTGTGTGCAAAACCATCATGCATGCCAGCTTGGGAAGCTGGCATCCCTCCTGTTAAGACCAAACTTGCTCTCTGTTGCAGTATAAATAGTGCTTGCTTCCAGCTTCAGAGCAGTACCCAGTATTGCATGCATACTGTAGCTCACTGGGAAGCAATAGCTGTATTAAAGGGTTTTCCATCTGTAGAAGGGTTTTGTATTTGTGGCTTTGAATTCACTGGACAACTCTGAGCACACATCTGCGGATAGGCCTTTAAGCTTGTGTGATAGTAGGTTACTGGAATATTTCAGTTCTGAGGTGGCTCAATTTCAGAAGGTCCTACTTCACTGGTATGTACAGGAGAAAGCAAACCAAATGCCATTCTTCATAGTACTCCAAATATAAAGCTGGGAGCATGCCCAACTTTGGTAATCCTACGTTATCTGTAAACTGCTGGAAGCGGAGGGGGAAATTGCACCAGGTGAGCCAGATATGTTTTGAAATGTTGTTTAGTTTGCTAGACTGGGGCTTTTGATTTGATAAAAGCACCTTGATTCTGCTTTGTAAAAGTACCTGTCTGGGCAAAACAAGAGACCATTTGGTCAGACAGAGGCCACAGAGGAAGGCTGTCGGGGGAAGGCTGAAGAGGTGGGCCATTTTTTATTACAGAAGAGACGACTTCAGCAAAGTCACTACAGTCTTTGCTGACAGTACGTGAAGTTTCGTTATGACCTAATTAGTCCTTTTGCTCTTGAAAAATGTCTCTGAAAGTTACATGATAGAAAGCAGTCACTGTCTTCCTTAGACTCACTAGACCTGTTACCTTCCCAATTGAAAATGCTGGGCTGTCTGCCCCGGTCATGCTCTTGGGAAGAGCCTTGCCTCTTGTCCCATCCTTGCCTCTCTGGCACATGTGGCCAGCTACAAGCTAAACCCTGAAGAATAAGAATTCTTTTATCCCTCTGTCTTTTGCATTTCATTTTCTGAGTGTGTATGATCCGCTTCTGCACCATCAGCCGTTGTTTAGCTTCAGCCTGGATGTACGAGAGCAAGTGTTGCAGAGAGGGATGCTGGGTTTTAGGGTTATGCTGTGTTGCTACAGATCATGTCACGTCAGTGGGTAAACAGTCCAAAAATAAAACCAGTAAAGGATACAAAAAGGAATCCAGTTATATTTTTATATCTCATTAAGTTTCGCTCCTCCTTCTGGTTTTATTGGCAGAGATATCAGGGGAGTGTACATCTCCATCTGAAAGAGTTGAAAAGATTTGCAGTGGTTGTGTGGGTGGACACTTTTTTTTTTTTTTTTTGCTATGGGGATTAAGTGGGAAGAGGTTTAGGATCTCCCACACCTGTCTCATTTGAGGAAATCCTTATTTTATCATGTATACAAAACAGCTGCTGATTTAAGATTTGTTACTAGTATCCTGCCCAAGGGTTCTTTATTTAGGTACTCATCTCAAAGAGCTGCTGTCCCAAGCTGTCATTTAACGGAGAGGATTGCTTAATATTGCTGTGAGCCAAAGGTATAGTTGGGTGGACTCTCTTCTGAACCCTGAACTTTCCTTGCATGGTAGTGACAGACGAGTAGCGGTGGAAGAAAGGTGAGATTCTGCCAACCCAGGCTTTGGGGTCAACACCGGTCTGTCCCCAGAGCTCTGCATGACTTTGATTTATGGCTGCAGAATACTGTCTGCAAGAGCCTGTCCTCTTCAATCCCCACGGTTCAATGTGAGATAAATAATTAATCAATAATGTTATCTTCTGTTATTTTGGGGGGTCCTTGACTGCCTACCCCTACTCTCCAGGAGATAGCTAAGGCGTGGCTGGATGATTGTCTTGGAGCTTGACCTGCATTCTCCATGCAAACACCTAGTGCAGCCCAAGTCAGGAGAGGCAGTGGGAAAGAATACTGCATGCCTTTGGTCTTAATACACCTAGGTCCACCGAGCAATTCTTTACCATGGGGCTTGTTTGGGTTTTTTCCTAGCTTTGTGCTGAGGTCCTCCAGCATGCTCAGCACCTATGTGGTTGATGGCTTTTCTGGAAGTGAATTACGGCTGCCAGGATTGGTAAGATCCTATCTCAGATATATTTCCACATCATATTTAAGTTTATGGTTGGATTATGGTCCAGTCAGCTTCTCTGGCTTTAAGTTGGAAGAGAGGACCTTTCTCTTAGGTTCATCTGTAGTAAATGTTTTAGCTGTTAGATTTTGATCTTGAAAAAAATTGTTTTTCATACAGTGGCTATGGGTTTGATAGAATGAGAGTTATTATGACTCTTTTTATAGTTATAATCTTCTGCTGTAAGAATTCTGTTTGTCTCACGTCCCCTACTTAGGATTTCTATGTAGTTATTTATACCATACTTACTGGATCTAGGATGCATGCGGTAAGGGGCACGACTACCCAGTGTGGATCTGCAAACATGATGATGCATGGAAAACTCCAGTTAGTATTTAGTGAACTTCTTCATATATTCAGTATGAGGACATTGCTGAGAATACTGCCTTGGCAAGTAGAAGTATCAACTTTTTTTTTTTTAATACTTAAAGCACTGAACTTAAGCATACTTGAGCTCAGTAGCTAGAGAAAAACATGTGATTTCCCTGAAGTAATTTCTGTAACCTGATACTGTAAGATGGCCTTGCAAAGGCCGAAGAATAAGGTATTCCCAGTGA
Source organism: Fulmarus glacialis (assembly GCF_000690835.1). Classification (NCBI taxonomy): domain Eukaryota; kingdom Metazoa; phylum Chordata; class Aves; order Procellariiformes; family Procellariidae; genus Fulmarus; species Fulmarus glacialis. The sequence goes on from NW_009232128.1 coordinate 58,148, forward strand.
AAGAGTTAAAAAAAAATCTTAATTACAGAAATCCTTTAGCATGTACAAGTTGTGACTATTCTTTCTCTGAAAACACCCGTGTTTCTGTCACTTCACTAAAGGTCTCTTTGTACAGTAGACAAAGACACATAAGGAAAACAAAACACATTGCATCTGGGAATTAAAAAAAGAGTATTTTCTTTGTTCCAAGTAACCTATACTGTTAATTCTAAAAATGAAATAGAATATTTTTCTAAAAACTTAGTATGCAGCTCATGCATTTCCATGGAATGTCCTTAACTATTCACTGACTCACTCCCTATTCATTTACAGCTAATATATTGCACTTTTATTGTGGTTTCTAAAGTATGGAGGTTATGTGAGTCAGATGCAATTTAGAATAGAGATTATCTTTAAATAATCAAAAACATACTTTGCCAAAAATACTAAAAAAAAGGAAAGAAAGCATTCAGTGTTCTCAAAATATGAAGTGCTTTCTCAAAAGACTTTTTTTTTTCAATAAATAAGAGGGAAGAAATGTTATGTAAACCTAAGTGTTTAGCAGACATCCGTTTACTTCTTTCAAGGAGACAAGGGGTTTTAAGATTTTCGGAGCTCATGAGAAAGGCACATTCTTGAGTACTTCCACCAAGGACGTGATGCAAGCATTTTTCCTTGAAAATTTTCAGCAAGAAGATGTAAGGTTAGAGGTGGCATGAATGAAAACTTTCTTGAAGATTTTAATCAAGGACGTTTTGGAGAATGTGGGTGTTTGGATCTCTCCTTCAAAAAGGGGAAAAAAAAAACCCCAACAACCAAACACTTCCCTGCCTACCCTTTCTTTTTTTTTTTTTTTTTTTTTTTACTTCTTCTGTCTCCTTCTTAAGCTGATTCTGTTTCTTATAATTTTTTTTTCATTAATGATACAGTGTTAGTAAGGGCAATTGTTAGTTTTTTTGCTGTGGCTTTGGGGTTCCTTTGTTGTGACAGCTGCTAGGCTGGCATTTCCTGGACATCAGTGGGATATGATGATAGCTTGCCTGCTTCCCTTCTTTCTGATGGATTTTCTCAGAAAGGATAGTGAACTAGGAGACTCAGATTCCTGTATTAAAAAAGCAGAAGGTGGATTGTAATGGGCTAGAGTTGAGAGAAATACAGAGATCCAAAGAATTACCAGCTTTTTTGTAACATAGTCATCAGCAATGTGATCTACAGACAGAATCAAAAAGATCTCAAAGTTAGGAACATGTATTCATCCTTCTGCTTACCTTTTCTTTTTTTTCTTGCTTTCTTTTTTAAGAGTTTGGTGCAGCATCAAATGGTGCTGGCCTGTCAACCTGATACCAACCTAAGTAGAGGCCACATTGTAATAAATGCGTATTTTCTCTATCAAAAGATAACGTACTGTTGGCTTAAAAAAAATCCCAAACAGCCTTGCACAGAAGCGTTTTCAACAATATATTAAGCCTCATATTTTTCAATTACAACAGGGCTTTTTTTCCTTTGCTGATCTTTTTTTTTAATAACCAAAGGAGCAAATACGTCTTGGTTTTGAGCTTTAATCTGGTGCTTTTTGTACTCTCACGACCTCCTAATCACACTCTCCGTGACATGTCAATCTACTGCTATGGAAAGTGGGTGATTCGGGCTGTCATGAAAGTGTTGATATGTTCATATATCCTGTGCACTTAGGACAGAGGAGTTCAAAGAAATGCATTAACCAAAGGAATGAAATGTTATAGGAACCCATAATTCAGCTACCGAGTGTTGCTTTCCTAGTTCATGCGTGGTTCTTTATCTATGTTGTGATTTTAAATGTGAGCACCAGGTGTGAAGATTTCTGTTTATTTTTATTTAAACAAAAACAAACACAAAAAATTTCAGAGCTGATGCAGATGATGAAATGTAAAGATGTGCAATGGGTTTAGTAAATAGTCAGGGTGCGTATGTCTAAACAAGGAAGGAGATTGTAGAATGCGGTTTTAGTTTATAATGCTCTCCTTTCATTACTATATAACCATCTGCCTCTCTGGCATGTTCCTTAAAATCTGGTGGTCTTACACTTCAGCTTGTAAGCTTCAGTGTTACACCGGTGTTTCCTCTGCTGAGCTAGTGGAATCATCCAGATCTCTGTCCAGAATACTGTCAAGATCTACAGCAAATTATTCATCATAAAAACTAAAAGATAGGACTGACCTTTATTATCAAATGAAGAGACCAGTCTAGTATGCAATTTGAGAGGCACAATGTGAATGTGAGTCGGGGGGCAAGGATCTACTCCTCTTGGCACTGATAGGAGTTCCTCTGTGGTCTTAGATGTGATACCCAACTGTTTTGCCTGGAATTTTCCATTTGTAATGTGTAGATAATGATACTTGCCTCCCTGGTGAAGATTATGACAGTTAGTTAATGTTTGTAAAGTTCTGTGAAAATGCAAAGTGTTGAGGGGGGGGCGAATTATGTGTCACCATAAATTGAAGACTGTTTAAGCGAACACTTTCACCTTCATAATCCAGCACCTTTTATGCTATTGTTCAATGAGTCGGGCATAGATTTATGACGTTGTGGAATTGTCCTTGTTTGAAGAACGCATGGTCCAACATCTTAAATGCACTTTTCTGGTTTGCCCTGAAACAGCATCATCATTTAAAACTTATTACTGAACCTTTCTTCTCAAAGTTTTTTCTAAGGTTTTTCTTCAGCCGTTCAGTTTCAGCAAATGACTAAGAGATTTAGATTTCTGGGTCTGCATCTCAATCCACCCTTGACTTGCTAGAAATCCTGGAGCAAGTTAATTTGGCTGCTGTGCACTGAATCTTGATAGATCCCCTTGGATCTGCCCAATGCTCTGCTGAATACTGTGGTGAAAAAAGCAGAAAACCTGTCCATGGATATAGACTTGAGGCCTTAAAATTGCTGTTCTGCTTTTCTCATCTGTAAATTGGTTACAAGGGTGAAAACAGATTCATGATCTGATGTGTACTTGTAAAAAATGCAAACATACAGTGTTCTAATCATTGGCATGCTTCAGTGAATATGTGATGGTGGTTTTAAGAGTGGTGAATGGTTTTTTTTTGATGCATGGTCTTGGACAAAGGGTTAAAAGATCAGGAAGGCCAAACTCAGGTTAGTGGTTCTCTTGGTTTGGTGTTTGTGGTTGGGTTTTTTTTGTTTTGGTTGGGTTTTTTCTTTTCCCTTTTTTTTTTTTTTTTTTTTTAATTATTTTAGATGCTTTTTGAAGAAAAGGAACTTGAAGCTCCTCGCCTAGGCTGTTCTTGAGTTGTGGTGTAGATGCTTTGAGGGTATAAACCACAGAGGAAGTTGGGATAAAATAGCTACTTAAAAAGAGATTAAGGGATTTACTTCAGTGCCTCTATGTGCTGTGATTTAAAGGGAGAAGAGCCTAATTTTTCATGTTGCAGCTACTTTTATTAGCTACAGGTTTTAACTTCTTGGAAAGATTCTCGCATCTTTCTATCAGCCAATTTTGGGAGTTAAACCAGACCAGTCAACAGAACTGTATGTTGCACTTCATTTCTTTGTAATTTTAAAAGCTTTTCAGTGTCTAATCTGTCCAGTATAATTCCCTAGTCTTTTGCCACAGATGGTATTGATCAGCAAGAATAATAGATACCTATACTTAAACTCTATTTTCCAGAGATAAAAAAAAATAAAGTGAAAGTTGGGGTGGGGGGGGGAAGAAGGCATTGCATAAACCAGAATTGAGTACAGAATGATGACTCCAGGTCAAAAGACTGTTGAAACTTCTCCTTGTGGTTAGTTAGTATTTTTTTTTTTCTGTAGAGTTATATTTGGGACAGGAGCTGAACATTGTCTTCCAGCTTGCTTTGCCAGCAATGATCAGTGGGGACACAGCTTTGTCAATCTTTGAGTTTGCTGGCACCCCCAGAATTTTACAACCACAGTACTCAATAGTATTTTTGTAGACGTTCTTGGTGATCTTTACTGGAAACTGGTTTCTATGTGACAGATAAATTGAGGATGGCATGATATTGGGCAGTTGAGACAGAAAGCTCAGTACTGTTACCATTTTCAGTAAGTGGAGGTTTTTTTCAGTAGTCCCAAAAGAACAAAATTATATGCCAGGTAGTAGATGTTTGCATTTGAAAGGGTTTTCTCAGTTGGTTCTTATTCACTTACATCTGCCTATCCTGTATAAAAACCACTTTGAACCTCCTTAAATTTTCTCTGACAAAAGCTTGAGTCTAGAATTGTTCCCCATTTGTACACATTTATTTTGTCTTTTTCAAATGCCAGCTTGGTATTTCAATAATAGATTCAATCATGCCTGAAGTTCTTACAATTCATTTTCAGTAGTGGATCATCCAGTTAGGAGATAATGCCCTCTGTATTTTTGTGAGGCTTGATTTGTCTTAGGATCAGAAATACCCAAAGTCACTTTTGAAAATGAGTTGTAGATGCCAAAGTAACTTCAGTCGGAGTTTGGAAATTGTATACTGTGGCTGATTTGTTCTCCTAAATGGAAGAGGGCCAGGAGGTGAGTTTGAGCACCTGACTGCTGATCATCTATGCAGTTTGTGTGTTAGCTCTCGCTGTGGCTCCACTTTGTACTTTCTCAAGAAATTCTGTTCAAGACAAATCTGCTGTAGAGACATTTAGCTCTGAGCAGTGTGCATATGAGCTAGTCTCTGCCACATAGGCTTAGGAGTTTGGATTGCTCTCAGGTTTAAAACTATTTTATGTCACTGTAGAGACATTGTGTGACCAGGAACCAATTGCCTGATACAAAAGGGGGAGACAGTCCCAATATCTTCAGTACTTTCAGTTAAGAATGGGGTAGACTGGGTTGATGACACTAAAGATCCTGTTGAAGTGAAACAGTAATCGGTTCTTTTCTGTGCCACATGCGAATTGGGAATTGGCTCTGTCATGCAGAGCCTGTTTGTAGGTGTGTTCTTTCATCAAGAAGGCAGAACAGCAGCAGATCTCGTTGATTTGAAAGATGCCTGTGACCACATTCACTTTGATGTTATTGAGGCACTCTGCTACCATTTGGGGATTCACAGCTGAAGTTAAATGAAGACTTGAGGACTTCTCTGATTGCTATAAAGGGTATACTGTGCTAGCGAGTTTGTGGGCAAATGGAAGCTCTACTTTCCTCTGTGGACTCTCCGTATCCCATATTAGTCAGGACAAAGTAGATGGCCAAATAATCAGATGTTTGCTGTCAGCCTGCCTCCATTGTCTGTGACGATTTGTGCTTGCTGAGAATCTGCCTGGTAAGGCTGAATCAAAACATGAGATTTCTATGCTGGCCCATATGCATCACTTCTGCTTATATGCATTTGGGTAACTCTTTGTCTTGCCTGTGAAAGTGAAAAGAGAATTTGATTGATCCTGTGAACATAGTTGGTTTCTTTCCTCCTTGATATATTTCTGCTTCTTAGACTAGGTTGAATATTCTTTAGTGGGTTCCTGTGGAAGGCATTCAGTGGTAAAAATGTTTTCTTTCCTGGGAAATGTTTAATAAATATGAATAAAAATCCAACACAATCCAACCCCCAGTGGTTTCTCTCATGTAACTTTTTCTTCTTTCTTGATTTTCATTGTAGTTGCTTTTAACCAAAAACCAGTCAGATTTAAGTCTACATTAAGCCCACATTAAGGTCTAACTTTGTATTTTTGGTCTAGAGTTTGGAAATAGGAGTGGCTGATGCCCAGAGAAATATATAATTTACTTTTTTTTTCTGTGTAAATTAAACCTAACTTGATGGATTAGGTGGGGTTTTTTTTAAGGTATTATATATGGGATGGTAGTGGTGTTGGAAAACAAGTGAAAAGGACAAAAGCTTTGGATTCAGGCTGGCAGACTGTATTCCAGAGGTATTAAAGTACTATTTGAAACTTCTGGAAGGTTTAGCTTGAATATTAGGGATCAAAAATGCAAATAAGAAAATAAATTTAGAAATATTTCAGGTTAAATCTTTTCAATCTGGTTTTCTCCATGCTGCCTTCCAGCATCCTGTGTTTTCTCATTGCATTCCATTCCCTAAAAGCCTTTTCTACTTTCAGAAACTGTTTAAATGCTTATTTTATGAATAGGATAATATTCAAAGTTCTCCAACTTTTGGGGCACTGAAACTAATGGTATGTTCTTCACTGCAGTTCCCTAAAAGTCTGGGGGAGAGGCACAGATGAGAAAAATAGCTTCTGTGCATGTATCCTGTAGCTGTTGTCCAATATTCCATAAATTTGATCCAAAACCACCCTTGGCCTTCAGCACCGAATGCCCTACTAGCTAGGCTTAAAAAATAATTGTTCAATCTTCAGTAACAGGGAATGATACCCCTCTTACCCTCATATTTACTAACAGAGCTTTAACATGGTTAGTTGTGCAATGCTGACGGAGAGGCAGAGCTATTATTTTCATTTCTTAGATGAGGAATCAGAGCATGGTGAGATTGCCACTTGCCAAAAGTAACAGCATATGTGCGGAGCCTCTGGGTGAACCTGATGCTCTACAGCCTATGGCTGGTGCCCTGGAGTATTGCTCGTTCTTCTTTTATGACAAGCTATTAGTACATACTACATGTGCCAAGCTATTGTGGAGAGATCTATCACAGCCACTTAGGAAATCTTTTATACTATTCTCTCACTCTTAGGAAAAAAAGAACAACATCTTAAGTCTTGTCTGCACTGAAGTGAGGTTTCTGTGTTTACACGTTAAAACACAACCTGTTCGTATAGTGGAACTTCAGAAGAGATCTAATGTCTACAAAGATTTGAACTTCACAGGTCTGTTTGGTACCTTTACAGAATCCCTTTCAACCATACACCTTCCTGAGTAAAAATACACCAGGAACTTTCTGTAAAAGGGAACAGACTGAGATTGGGAACAATAACTTCCTGCCCCAGTGACACCTGGAGGGCAATTCAGGGATACGGGCAGGCACTGTTCTTGGAAGCACCTTTTGGCTGTGAAAGAAGAACGGAAATGGGAAACTGAAACTTCTCGTACTATCTTTTATGAAACAAAAATACTGGAAATCAGGAAGGCATCACCAACTATGAGTGCAAAAGTCACGGCAGGATGCAGATTACTGGAGGCCCTTAGTCCCCTCATAGTCATTAGCCAGGAGCCCTCCAAGGTGTGAGACAAAAAGGGAATGTAAAGTGTAAGCTCTTGGTTTTCTCCACCTTGCATTCCCAGGCTTTTATTTTCAAGAAGCCAAAAAGGAATTGAGATTTCAACTGTATTATTTGAAGGCTAAATTAGAGGACTTGATCTCTGATTTGCTGCACTATATCCCTCTGAAATGCACGCACGTGGAAAAAACTGGATGTGGTGGAAACCCACCTGCTGCAAGTTGGTGAAGGGCTGTTTCTGCAAATCTTGAGCTTGGTACTGTGGCCTTGTTCCAGCTGTCACTGCAGAAGTGAGAACTTCTGAATTACCTTTGATAGCATTGGTCCAATATAAACCTCTGTAATATTTCTGAGGTGCCTGAAAGTTCTCGTGATGATTCGTTATGGCAGCTGTCATGTCCCCTCTGCTTAAATCTCCCTGTGTTTACAGAGGTGCCAGAGAGAGCTGGGGTAAGCCTGGGGGCTCCTGGGCCACCTAAAGGTCTGTTTGGACCTCTCTCTTGCATTTGGAGTCCCTTTCCTGTTTTAAAGAAAATTATACTCCCCTTAAAATTTCCTCAACTTTCCAGTGAAGCTTGGTAGCTAGAAAAAGGACTTGCAAACAAGTGTGTGCAAATACACTTGTAGAGACAGTGATCACCTCAGAGAAACTGGTATTTATTCATTATATATGGTAATGCTGACATTAGTGGATATTGCACTTGTTTTCAGTGTTTTTAAGGGGTTTTACCAGTCTTTGTTAATGATTTCCTGGGTTTTATAGCATTACTTAAAAAAAAAAAAGCCTGGTCAAAATAACGGAAACTTTGAGAATCCATTTAGAATGGTCAGTTGCCTTATGGTCAAGTCACTTCACCTGAGATGGGGAACAACTATGTTCAAGTCCTCTTTTTGAATAAGACAGCAAGGTCTTGTCCCTGAGCCTCACACGGCTCAGACAAAGTCTGCTTTATCTTTCTTATTCTTTTCATGAAAGACTCAAGAGAACGTGGTTCTCTTCTGATCCAGAATGGGAAAAAATGACACTGTAAAGTCTCTAGGAACAGGGGGAGAATCCTTTTCTGTTCTAGAAGATGTTGAAGCAATGCTTTCAGTATTAAAGCAAAAAATGTTTCATAAAATGACTATATTTTAAAACAGGAATCCCAGCTTCTACTATACTGCTCATGAGGAGCATAGTCAAAGTTCTTTAAAAAGCAAAATTGTAGTAAATAAGGGCTTTTGTTTCCTCCAATGTTAAGTTACAAGGACCTACTAAACGAGAGAGAATAACTAAGCCCTCAAGCTTACAGAAATATCTTAAGGGGAAATCTCTATAGAGAACTGCAATGATTTCAGTTGAATTGTGTGTGAGTGCAAGGTGTGAAGAGAGAGACCGGCTCACCCTGCGAGGATCGGGACCTCCTGACTTCATGGGTGAGCAGTGAATCTTTTTATTACGTAAGCTGTGAAGCGTACGTGCACTGAAAATTGGATAATGATTTCTCCCATTAATATCTTTCAATTCTGTTACTTTTAACCATATTAAGTACAAAAATTGCAGACAAATGCAATTTTTTTTCAAGTGGAAGACATTTCTTTGTAAGAGGTTTCATTGATGTTAATAATCTACTTCTTAAGTATCATTCTGCTTGTTAGCATTCCTTGGGCTGAGAAGGTGGCAGTGCAGTTCTCCCATAGGGAATTTGACCCACAAGTTCGGTTTCTATAGCTTACATCCACTGTCCTTACTTCCTGCCCTGAAGTACATGATAGGATTGTGCTTTTTGTTTGTTTGCAATGGTGGTCTAAGAGGAAGGTCTGTCAAGTAACGTCCTGAATGAGATGCAAAGGGAGGAAAGTATTACTGAACAATGATGAGACATTTCCATACTTCAGAACAAATTTGACTCTTACTCCATTTTCTTTTCATAGTGTCCATTTTGTAATGACTACAAGGAGAGGCACAGTTATGGTTCTTCAGTGACATTTATTTGATCCTGGTTAAGTAGGGATTTTAAGAATTTTCCTTGAAAGCACTATCTGCACCAGAAGAACATGAATTTGGAAAGAGGTGTGAAATAATACAAAAATGTCGGTTGATCTTACCGAAGTAGAAGAAAACCCATCTAGGCGCTATTTGATGCTTTTTTGTTTTGTTAAGGTGTGCTTATAATCCATTCAAAAATACAATTAAGGGGTTATTAGAATTCCACAGAGAAGGATTCAGAGTTTAGGGACTGGAGAAGTCAAGATTGAACATTTTGTTGCCAAGGGGAGACTGGCAGCTTAAAATCATCACTTTTCTCTCTTACTGTTGTTAGCTGTGTATAGTGCTTTTATAGCTAAATGCTGAAGAAAAAATCCGTATGTTTTGTACATTTGATAGACCTTCGTAGAGGCAGTTTGTCTCCCCGGTCTATGTATTTTACATTGTATGTTGATGTCTCACACAGCAATAGAAAAAGGAAAAAGCAATAAGAAAATGGTAAAATACAAATTGTGGAGGGAAAAAATAAAGACATGCTTGTAAAACTCTGAACATTCATAGAGCATCTCAGGAGAAACAGTAAAACCCAGATCTCTGCCTAGCTAATTGTATAAAAAAGAACGAGATTTCACATGGGTGGTACATTGGGTGGTTGTATGGTATGACTTAACTGGATGTGTGTGGGGTGCGGTGCACAATATTTGTAATGGTGGAGGAGCATATATTAGACCTTATATTTTCTGCATATGCTAGTATTTTTTGTCATAGGTATTGAGTTTGCCATGGTTGACTCACACTTTTTACATAATGATGTCCCTTTCAGTTTTCTCCCTTAGAAACAAAATTGCATTTTTTATGAAAATATATTTATCTGCCACCCAGCATTTTTTCAATTCAGAAAAAGGAAACCTTGAATTAAATATAAAATATGCATATAAGTGGTCTATTGCTAAACTTTCAGAGCTGTATTTTATCCTGTAACATGATTCAAAGGCTTTTGGCAGCTTTTTGAGGAGCTGTTACTCAGTTATACCTGATCGTTTATGTACTTTCTGCTATGTGCTTCAGTATCTCATCGGTCCACAAGGCATCCGTAGCAGGGGCAGTGCTGCAGAAAGCCCTACAACTTCCAGCTGTGTAGGCATGGAGCATCTTGTGAGGAAACCAGGACATGGGGGAGAAAGAGAAGAAATGCTGGTGCATGTTCAGATTTCACTTTTGTTTGGAGTTCAGATGCTGTGCTGAGTGTTTTCTTAGCAGTTGTAATGAAGACCTGGGACCCGTGTCCCTCATTCTAGCTCATATTTCTGTGGCCTGGGAGAACCTGGCCTCCCCTTTCTGACACTGGCTTTTGGGAGTGAGCCAGTGTGAAGAAGAGCATTCAGCGAAGAGCTCCTGAAGCAGCAGACAGCCTCGGAGAATGAGGTACTTGCCACCTGTGCGACGCATCTTCTAGTACATCATCTAATTTAAAGAGGAGAAAGCTAGTCATCGGTCCTGTTCTGTTGAAGTCAGTGACAGAATAGCCGTTGTCTTCGTTACGACTCAGGGCCCAGCCCTGTGCACAGCATCAGAGGGTCCTTCCTGGCGCTCAGCTGCCTTTTTCTGTGTGCCGACGGGAGGAGATCCCATCCATACCTTGCCTCTGCAGTGCAGTCCTCCTGACAGCTTTCGTCACCTAACTTCCACCTCTCTCTGCTCACCTCACCACTACCCCAAAAGCAAAAACTTAATTTTGTTCATATTATTGAGTGGGTAGTTTATTATTACGTAGATTTCCCCCCCGCTGCCCCCGAAGGCCTGTTATTCATTCTGGGTGGAGGTGTTTGGCTTCAGTCACATTTATCTGTCTGTGTCCACGTTTCAAGGATTTCCATGGTATTGACATTTCCATTACAGGAATTTGAAGAATGTTCAATTATATACAGGCCATGAAACATATTTACTACTTTTTTTTTTTTTTTTCTTTTCTCCTTTCTCATGTCTGTCAACTGTTCCCTGCCAAACTTTAAACTGGGCTGCTATGACTCTAAGTTTGGTTTGGTTTTTTTTACGTATCTGCTATATTGTAATATATACACATAGTGCACACACAAACAAAAGCTCATACCGTAGTATTAGAAGACAGCACCAGATTTTATCTGGAGGATTATTGCGGGCCTATTTCTAATTTATATAATGTTTTTGTTAATAGCAGTACCTCTTTAAAATGCCTAATAAAATAGTGTAGCATTAATTTAAATAGAAATTTCAGTCATTTTAGATATCCCCCCATTATAACAGGTCAGGCTTTTAACAGATGTCTCAATAACTTTGCTATTAGCAGGAATATTTCATGAATTAAAATCAGGCCTCTTTGTCTCTGTCACTCATTGAAATGACCTACATATTTGGCAGATGGAGAGGACTTGCTTGTGCATTAGTACTGATGGGGTAGGTTTTTTCAGTTGTGTATTTTTGGAGAAGAGAGAAAGATTTAACATAAGTTAACATAGTTTATTTTTTATTAATACCATACTTCAGTTGCCCTTTACAGAAAAATCGTATTAGGCACTTCTTGCCTTTTAAGCATAGAAAACATCTAGGACATTTCTCCTGGGCACCAGACTTCTGTCTTAATGTAAACCTTTCAGTGAAGCAGTGGACAACTTTTTTGCAAGTGTATGGACAAATGGAGCTGGAGCAGAACGTGCAATAATTCAGTTGCTGCAGAGGTTCTAAATGAAATCTTCTCCGGAGACCTGAGCGCTTCCAAGCCTTTCTGGGGTGTTTATTTTTCTGCTTAAGTATTTTCATTCCTCTTCCTGGCACAGTGAGAGTTTTTCAGCATTATACTAAGGGTCTCGCTTAAAACGTCTCGCTGACACGTTGTTATGCCAGCACGTGTCTCTGTATTCTTGAAGAATCAAAAAGGACCTCTCAAATTGAAGATTTCATTGACTCTCATGATGACAGCAGAGCCTGAATCCTGCTGTGAAGAAGCAAACTGTAGAGAGAGATTTAGTTGTAGATGTGGTCTGTTTATACACTGCAAAATCACTCTCTGGTGTCCTGTGCACTAGTGCAGGTAGAAATGATTGCTTATTATTTTTGTTGTAAGTTTGATTGGAACGTAACTAATTACAACAGCAAATAGAAAAGCTCCACACATAAATGTGCTGCCTGAGCAAGCAATATATCCCACAGTCATTAATCAACAGATAAAAAACACAGTGGGATCGAGTGAAGTTACTTAAGGAATACATTTGACCGGCTAGCCTTGTTTTTTCTCTGCGTATACTACAGGCCTAAGTCAAGGAGAGAGACTAAGTTTCTGCAATTTCCATTTACATCAGTGAGAGTTGCCAGTTCTTAACATTTCTTCAAATCAGACTATTTGAAGTCAAGCATACCAGTACTGTCTGATCAAACGTAATGACATTTGTCCAACAAGTTCACAAAATAGCAAAATTGGTAGTTACAGCCACTACAATGGTATTTTATTGCCGAAGATCCTCCTTGTTTACAAGGAAGTTTAACTTTTCCTACCCAGTGAGAACAGCCAGGACTGCTTTCCCAGTCATCCCTCAAACTGTAAGGATGTTCCAGGGATTGCAGAGGCAAATCATGTAAGGCCTTATGTTATCATAAGCTTGTCCTTTCTGGAATTCCTCACTGTTCCCCTGGCCTACGCTCTCTAGGACTCTGACTGGGGATAGAGGTGAAGTGGTTATGTGATGATGATGATAATAATAATATATCTCATCATAATAATATATGTAATGAATTTCAACTCTTAACTAAACTAGTTGCTTAGTATAACACAAATAAATGCATACAAGGGACTTAGTTTCGCTTCTTGGAGTTTTAGGTCTCTTTTGTACTTAATTCAAGTAGAATCTGAAGTCTTTCTGGAACGATGGCCTAGTTCATTTAAACTCTTAAGACTTACTGTTTTAAAGAGCTTCCATGGATAGAGGAACTGCCATCATTCCGCTTGGCCTGCTCCATTATATGGTTTGCACTTGCGTGCTCTGAGAGGAGAGTGACTGAAAAGAAAGCATATACCTTTTCAAAGGAAAACAACAATTGTTGAGGTAAAAGCATTAAACCACTGGGTTAATCATCATCTTGCTGGGTATCAGTGTTGTCTCTTAAATGGGAAAGGAGGTTTTTGATTTATTAGAGGTGTTCCTGTAATAGGGACTGGAAACACGGTCCCATAGAATACCACTGGATGTTTATTATTTATGTGTCTAAGCTAAAAAAAAGTAGTGATGCCCTTTTTGCATTATCTTTTAACTCTTTTTCTTCTTGCACAAAGAATGACTGTAAGGAGTGAGAAAGACACTTAAGCAGAGACAACAGGGGAAAGGATGTGGTACATCCTGCGCCCATTAACACTGTCAATTAGCACCATTTATCTTGAAATTTGTCTAGCTTGGAACACAAAGTATGTACGTCAGGGTTTGGGCCAGACAGAAACGTACAAAATGATGGTATTTGTGGAGACACTAGCCAATGTGGGGGGGAGAGCAAAGGCGCACAGTAATTCTAAAGAGAGATGCATTTTTTTGTGTGTGAAAATTTGATTATAAGATGATTCTTTCAACATAAACACAATTCTCTAAGGACTTATTAATGCTTCAGTAGCATAGTGGAAAGACACTAGTGCAGTCCGCTTTAATAGCTTTCTGGCTTGAACCCCGATACATAATGTTCTAGTAATAGTTTATGGGTGACTGCAATAAATTGGTAGCAAGTGTTTTCCATTTTTTGGCTCTTCTTATCAGATCTGCTGGTGGAACATTTTGTTCTGAGAGTATTGCAAAGGCAATTGATCTGCTTTGGATGTGTGCTCAAGAGTTTTGTGTCTTTTAAAATATATGTATATATGCGCTTTTTCACCGTGTTCCGAGATACACGGTGTAAAGCTGGGGGCCAGTAAAATGTTACCAGGTATCTGAGCAGTTGGTTAGACCCAGCAGGATTCCACCTACCCTAACTAATGTTCTGCGAGTACTGCCAAATAAGCAGAGCTTTCCTCCCCCCTGCCACTTCCCTTCCCAATACTTTCATTGTTCTAGTCTTTTCATGCAGCAGTGGAAAATTTGTTCCTGTCCATGCAGGAATAAAGATCTTTCACATAGGTTCATTTTAAACCCAAATGGCTTTTTGAAATAGAGAGAAACGTGGAATGTTTTGCACTTAGTGGTGAGGGAAAG
>NW_009232128.1:72458-80439 GCF_000690835.1 Fulmarus glacialis
TGGGCCTGATATGGTCACCTTTGATTTCTATTGGATTTGGAGCTGAACTTAACTGTAATTACAGAGTGAGATTCCACGGCCTCTATTATGCAGGAACTGTCCCTCTTGGTCTTCAAATCAATTAATTCACAGCTCCCGATCGTCTCTATAGCCAGCCTAATTGAAACAGCCTGCTTTCATCTCCACTCCCACAACTAGAAGAAGAGTTTGGTAGCTGAACCCAAATCGGAAATGTCTAGCTGCTTTCTGTGTGTAAGAGGCCAAACAAAAACCACCAGCCTGATTGCCTCTGGATTTTAATCCTCTGGATATGATAAATAAAGTCAAAGGTACTGACTATTGGAGAGTAAGCAAACATTATCCATTATCCAGTGGGTTGTGCCACTGAACATCCCATGCTTGTTCCTGGCTCCATTTTGTTTTTTTAAACAGCTGGCATGCTGGCTCTTTACACAATCATCCAACATAGCTTGTAGATTAGATTCAAAATGAAAATGGGAACGTTTCTCCAAGATAACATTAAACACATGTAAAATTAAAGGACAGCTGAGTACCTCCTTCATTCCTTTAATCTTCTGCATGTACTGGAACATTTGTTTTATATAAAGGTTATATTACAAAAATACTGGACTTGGGGCAAAAATCAAATCTTAAGGAATGTAAACTAAAGTCTGGAGATCTCTAAAGCACAGAGTGAAGAGATACTCAAGAAATACTTGAAGTAACACAATGTGGACTTTGCCCAGTTAATGTTAAAAGTATCCCAAATGACAGCAGGGGAGTCAGTTTGGTTGTCATACAAAGCTGCAGAGAGAGATGGAGATGAACAGAAAGTGCTGAAAATCTGGCCCTGAGACAATAAATGGAAGCGCTAAGTGGATTAGACTGAGAATTGACGAAGGAAGTTAGAAATGGAGAAGTGCAAAATAAGGGTTATCATACCAGAACCACTTCTCATGGTGATTAGACTGTCATAAGCCTAATAAATGTGGATTCTCTGATGCACGCTAGCCATGTTATAAAAGCGTGTTATGGACTTATGGAAGGAGAAGAGCATCTGAACAAAAGTATGCAAGTTGGACTCTGACCACAGAGATTCAGTGCTAGTTTTAGGCAGTTCCCATCCTGCGGCTCTGCTCTGCTTTCACTGCCTGTTGTGAACAGGGATCTTTTTTTCTTGTTGTTTACTTATTTAACCAAGTTACTAATACTATCAACTACTTGGAAGCGCTGCCTTAAACAGTTTGATTTTCTTATTTTCCAAGGGAAAAAAAAACCCAACCCATGTTCAGATATGGTTCTGGGAGTCTGTTGCGTATTGCATTCATGTAGGAGCTGCAGTTTTCCATTTTTCACCCTACGTAGCGGAGGACAGTTTTCAAGCACTGCTGCTAACGATGCGCTAGGCTGGCTGTTTCTCTCCACAAACAGAAATCTGTCCCATTTCCTGCTAAGGATTCTGGGCCAGGTTGTCCAATAGGTAATTTCCTGTAGTAAACATTATAATAATTAGAGTTATCGTTCCAGAGCACTGAACTTTCAGTATCTTTTATTACTGCATCGCAGATATCATACAAGAAGCAACCACAGTCAGCTGCAGCTATTGTTACTAATTTCAGTTGTGCTAAAGCAAATATGCAATGTGAAAAATGCAGAAACTAGATGGTCCTGTATTTGTAATCATTTATATTATTAACATGCCCTTAAAATATATGTGCAAGAACAAGCATGCAACTTAAGACCAAAGAGGGTAATCTAAGAATAGTTAAAACCCCATTTCCAAAAACAACCCACTGCTTTCTTACTCTTCTCTTATTTATGAAGTAGTTTATTTATTTTTATTAAGGAGCAGGTTTGTAAGTATGTGTTTAGGAAACTACTGGCATTACAGACAATCAGTAAGGTCTAGTGTAATAGATAATATTAAAATGAGCATAATATTTAAATTAGCAAAATTCAGAAACATGGTGATGTTGAGAGTGCACAATGAGAAGCCCTGCAAGGAGACTTAGTGAGATTTGGTTCAAAATATCTGCCCTGGCTTATAGAAAGCAATATTTTCCTTGATTTTTTTCTTTTTTTTTTTTTTTTTTTTTTTTTTTAATCGAGAGGTCAGAAGCAGAGAATTTGAGGGGGAATGTTCTATTTAAAATTGGTGAAAGTCAGAAGAGATATTCTTGAGGTGTGTTCCTTTTACGTTTCTTCGCTGTATTTCTTCACTGTATAAAGTGGTCTACTTACACTGCTGTGATGTGTTTGGAATAAACAGTAGAGTGCTATATTTCACTGTAAGGTCTGTCTATAGAAAGTGCTGGCTCTCAGATCAGCTGTTTACATTTTTTTAAAAAAGCTCCCATCTGTTACATCAAACTTGTTAATATAGGTCTACAGGATACAATAACATTAATGCTTTAAGTATTCAAATGAAATGTCAGAGTCCAGTTGCAGATACTGAATTCAAATGTGGCAGTGTCCTGAATCCACCTCTTCTACTAACAGGCTATTTAATAATCTGTGTACGTATCTATAGATGTCTAAGTCTTTGAAGGTCTGTGAGGGGCCAGATGTACAAATGCAGTTACAACATCAAATCCTCACAAAAGCTTTTCCACCACGCTAGCATGACCACATAAAATTTGGCCTCGTTTTTTTTTGGCTC
Organism: Fulmarus glacialis; assembly: GCF_000690835.1. Lineage (NCBI taxonomy): Eukaryota > Metazoa > Chordata > Aves > Procellariiformes > Procellariidae > Fulmarus > Fulmarus glacialis. The sequence continues at coordinate 75,118 of NW_009232128.1, forward strand.
CGCAGCTACAGCACCGTCAAGACCTATTTAGAGTGAAAATAGGCTTGGTAAGAGAAGTCTCTGAGCTTCATGCTGTTGCCAGTGAAGTTAAAGGCAAAGTGATTGCATAAATAGAGATATACCTTACTTCCATGTATATTTTGCCCCTCGTTTGGAAAAAACCCACCCCATAGACTTTGTGGTTGGTTTTGTTTCTTTTTTGTTATGGTTGGCTTTGTTTCAATTTAAAACATAACTGAGTCCTTGATATTTTTATTTCTCGTATGAGCTGCTACAATTTATTATAGTGGCCATCTGACTAGAATGAAGATGTATGCCCCTGTTTTGATCCTTGAAATGATGGAGGGTGAAATGTAAGTTTGTTATATTACCTTTCTTGTTTCTACTCTTTTGTATCCATGGTTTTTAATTTACATTGCATTGTGAATGAAAACCCTTATCTTCTGTTATGTTTTTTCCCTGCCACTCAAATTTTGCATCAACACAAAAGGTTTGTTCTTCAGTTCGTGTTCAGTATTTGGTCACGTTCATTATGAGTTGTATCTAGAATACACAGATCACATATTATACATAAAATATAATTTCTCACTGCGTTTTCCTTGATATCTTACTATTAAGGGCTATTTTTTAGTGGATAGAAACCCAGTCCATGCATAAAACTGCATTCAAATGAGCTTTGCACATCTAATCGTATCTATTTTTATTCCCAAATGCTTGGTGATCAACAGTAATTTCAAGTACAATGGTTATAAATCATATTACTCGTAAACACAGTGAAACTGGCTAAATAGGACCATGCAGAGGGTTAATAGTCCAATAATAATTAAAATAATCCTCTTCAATTCAGTAATAACTTTGGCCACCTGCCTTCATTCAACCCCCAACACCACCCTCAGTACTCCTTAAAAAAATATTCACATTTCAGACAATCTTGTCTAACAGATTAACATAACATGTCTGGAACATTAATCAGATTTTTGGGCAATGGCAATCTGAACATGTTCATAAGTTAAGCTTTTTTCTCGACAGCATCCTGCTGTTAACTCTTGACTTTGTATCTGGAAAGCGCTGCCTGTGGTATCACAGGGAGGGTTATGTAAGTGTATGCATTGGAGAGGGACTCTGCCGAACAGAAATACCCAATGTTTTAAGGGGCTTACACAGATCAACTCAATATTGTAAGGACTGAAATTTTACCCTCCCTTTTAGGTTTGAATGGCCATGATACCTGTTTAATAGATTGGTTTAGTCATGATAGTGGACTACACAAATATGGATGCACAGGTGGATGTGCAAGAGAGATGTTAAAAATGCAGGATTTTTTTCTTTAAAAAATGAGATGATGTAATGTGTATGGGTCAGAAACAGTAAAGTAGTCATCTAAGCACAAGACTGGAAGTTAGGAAGCCTTTTATTTTCTTCTGTTCTTTATCTCTCCCCGACTCATTTTTTCAGATAGGTTTTTCTCACTTGTAAAGGAGGAATTGTGCAGTGAGATTTGTGATGGAAAGCGTTTGGGACACGAGTTACTATTGTTGTAGTATGATACAGTCTTCAATTTATTGTCCCTTTTTTTTAGGTGACCAGACCTAGAAACAAAATAGCTCTGTACTATAAATGGGGTTTAACATATAAGTCCCATTTTTTGTAACAGATTTCATCTTGTCCGTTGGTAAAATAATTGGCCTCTGTAAAGAATCAGTAAGTAAACAGCCAAGCAATTTTTGCTAGTACATATTGTAATTCCCATTTTTAAAATTACCTAATAAAGATTGCCTTTTAAATAGAGCTATTTGGGTATATCAGGGGCATGTTGTACTAAACAAAAAGAGGAAAAAAAAAAACCCTCTGTCATTTGAAAGAGACCATTTACCCTCTGAACATATTTGCTCCACACTAAATAATAGATGTTATTCTCAGATAAATAGAACATGGTCTATAACCTTCTATTGGAAACTGTTTTGTTTTGTCTGAATACTTCACCCACTCCATCTACCTGCCCCCAAAACAACAAACAGATTTGGCTAGTATGTGTTGTAAGTAAATTTTAGGTGTGTCATATAAATTATTAATTTAATAAAGTTAATATTTAAATAACTTTTTAATCATTAACAAAAGTGGAAAGTTCAGAGTTAAGATATTCTTTTTCCTCCCCATAAAAATAAACATTAACAAATCAGTCTAATTCCTATGCATAATGTTGGTTGCTCTGGTTTGGAAAGTTAAGTTAACAGTAGTAGATGGATATGAAGATACTACTCTGGCAAAGTATTAAGATTACTTTCATGCCCTTAAAAAAATTGTCCAAAAGTGTTATTGACAGGTTAGTACGTGCAGTAGGAATTATTAGCACTAGAATTATTAACATATAGATATACTTATCACTGAGTTAACTGAGAGCTTTTCCATTTGTTTTCTCATCCTCATATCTGGAGAAAGAGTCGAGGCCACTGTGGTTTTTTGATAGGTCTTGTTTGTTGAGCATAGCTCTCTTTGGAACGGGCAGGTCAAATAAATAAATTGTGCATGTATGGAAAAAGGTGGTAAGATCTGCAATGCAAATTTATTTCTAGGAAAGGCCATTCCACTACTTTGGCCCTGGAATATCCTTCTCTTTGATAAATGAGCGGGTCGGGTGCTTGCTGCTGCTGTGCTTCTGGTGGCAGGATCTGCGGTCAGAGTCCTGCTCCTTAGTGTCTCTCTCCCTTCTCTCCCCTCAGCCGTGAAGCAGTGAGAGCTGGTCTTTAGCTACTGCATTAAGTATCAATTCTTCTCTGCTGATAACAGATAACCGTTTATAATAGTGATACAAATAGTGGTTGGGGAACTGTTAGCATATTACTTTCACTTTAAACAGAGCAACTTGCTAAAACTGAGAAGCATGAGCACGGTAGCGCTGTTTCTAGCTGTTGGCTTAGTGCTAACTGCTGGGCTTGTGATAAGCACGTACGATTCAGGCTCATTCGCAACACAGCAGTGCTTTGTTTCAAAGCAAGACTTTAGTGCTTTTACATCTACCTAATAGGTGCTTTTTGCCAGTAACTGAAGAAAGAGAAGCTTCAGTTTGCAAAATCTGGTTCTTGAGGTACTGCAGCTTTCTCATTCCCTTTAGGACTTGGAAAGTGATTGAGAGAAAGTGCTGGTATTTTTTCATGCGACTCCATTGGTATCCTGTGATTTCTTTAGAGAACTTCTTCCCAGGTTTTATTTGGCAAAAACACTGAAATACATTACTTAACTTTCTGTGCATAAAATGGAACCTGTTTGTCTAAGTCATTCTTTTGTGGGAGAGGCAAGACAACGTATCTTTCATTCCCGTTGCCTGTTTTAATGTTGGAAGAGGCATCACTTTAATTTTGTGTTAACCAGTTTTCATTTTGGAAGAGCTATTTGAAATACCAGTTCACAGTTAATTCAGAGCTTCAAGATCCTACCATGTGCCAGATTTTTCTGATGTGTGCAAATCTGCGTAGAAAAGTCAAGCATTTCTGGATCCCCAAATCTGATCTCTGGGTTGACAGAGAAAATGATAGAAGCATTTCTGTTTTTTAAAAGTTATTTCAACCACAGACAGATTCGTTGTCACTGGGATTCAGAGGTATTTCCTTTTCTGAATAGTAGGACTTGTGATCAAAGTCTGATAGCAGACTTTTATCATCTTTCATGGAAAAAATCTCATTTTGATGTGAGTTTTATTTATAACCATTATTTATACTGTGACAGCACCCTGAGTATTCCTGTCTGTTTTTTAAAAGTTATTTCAACCACAGACAGATTCGTTGTCACTGGGATTCAGAGGTATTTCCTTTTCTGAATAGTAGGACTTGTGATCAAAGTCTGATAGCAGACTTTTATCATCTTTCATGGAAAAAATCTCATTTTGATGTGAGTTTTATTTATAACCATTATTTATACTGTGACAGCACCCTGAGTATTCCTGCTGGGCTTCGCGGCACAAATCTCAGCTAGACCTAGCAACTTACGGCCGTTTGTTTCGCCTGCCGGTAGCTCAGGAAATGAGGGTCAACTGTTACACTACCCAGACGCTAAGAAGCAATGAGTTCTGCTTGTCTTATTTGTCAGTACACTAACAGGCCTAGCAGTGTGCACCTACCTTTCCGTGTGTCTGTGCTGACTAGGCAGCACATACAGACCTTGGCCAATTGCTGTTTTGCCTCTTAGAAAAGGCTATCAAGGGAACACTGAAGAGAGATCTACTTTGTGGTAGGATAGGGATATATAGCTCACTCATCTAAACATGAGGCATTTAGATTAGGCATCTAGGCTAGATGGAAGGAATAGACAGAAGAAAGGGAGAGCCTTCTCTGGCGATTGACTTAGCCATCTGAGAAGAGAAGGAATCGCCCTCTCAAGACGCTCACCTCATTCCAGTGGTGAACGGAGCAGCCTAGGCAACAGTGTCTTTGCGATGGCCAAAGTTAGGTGAGATGACTTTACCCTTAATGCCTCTATGTTTTTATTTTACTACTTGCAAAGTGAGGATAATCTAGTTCTATTTGGTTTTGCTTTACAGTGCTTTGAGGTTCTTGATGTTAGAGTTACACAAATGCAAAGTAGCATGATGTTTGGAGTTGCTGAGTTAATGGGGCAGATGTAATACTGGGTTTTTTGGAATGGGCTTTATATTAATAGATAGGAAGGAAGACTTTGTTGTTAAAGCAGTGGAGTGTAACTTGAGGTAGAAGTTCAGCCCTGTACGCTGTCACAGATTTCCTGAGTAACTCCAATCTGTGTGTCCCAACTCATCTGAAAAAGTAGTTCTTGCCCTTTCACTCTTTGGCTGGCGTGTCTGAAAAGTTTTTTCTCTCGTGATGACTGTCTCCCAGTCTGTGTCACTGCAGTGCCTAATACATCGATCTCACTGCAATCTCTAAACTCTACTGCAATATAAATAATTTATTATCTGAAAACATAGTTTTGTATTATATGATATATTTCAGAAACTTTGTTTAGTCTCATTTAACATAAGAGGGTGAAAACCTGGATAATCCATTGAAGTGGAAGAAAAGTGGAGGTAATTTTGTGCAAGTTTGAGGAAAATATAGCTAAAAGTTATAGACGTAGGTCATATTAGAATAGTAGTATCAAGTGGATCACATGTTTTGAGGGGTATCACCTCAAGAAACAGATTTTACTACATAAAGTATTTGTATGAAAGTGTTCTTAATTTAAAAACTGTACTGTGTAATAAGCAGTGAGTTAAATTAATCCTTGAATCTCATTGATTTTGCTAAGATTACAGCAAAGGTTAGTTTGATCCACAGCTGTCCATTCCTGGACAACTGGAGGCTTGCCAGTGTG
>NW_009232129.1:0-243 GCF_000690835.1 Fulmarus glacialis
ATTATTTATATTTATATATTTAATATCCTCAAAGTATTAGCAGAGCCAGGTACTGAGCAGGCAAATGAAGCCAATTTACGCTAATGTAACAGCCCGGAACAAGCTTGAGAGGAAACCTAAGGATATAACAAATCCTAACAGTCTAACTTTGCTCTTTTCTGCATCTCGGTATCTGCCTGCATTGCTGTACCGTGCTGGCGACAGACCCTCTCCTTTGGTAGGCAGGCGGGTGGAGGGGCCCTT
>NW_009232129.1:313-3931 GCF_000690835.1 Fulmarus glacialis
AGAGAAGTCCATATTTACGTCTTATACAACAAAGTATTTTCCATTCAGACAATATCTCAGGAGGTTATTCCAGCTGGTTCTTTTTAAATCAGCAGGTCTGGCATGCTAGAGTTTTAAAGAGCTGGAGGAGAGTTTTGCACCTTAAAGAGGCATTTTTAATAGAGTTCAATAAATTGCTAAATTCTGATCTAAGTCTTGTTTGTCTGGCAGTGCTGTGCTCTTGGGAGAACTTACATACTCAGGTACTGTCCCTCCACATCTGAGTTTTTAAATTCCCAACCTGCTTGGGGAGCAGGCAGAATCATAGAATCATAGAATCATTTAGGTTGGAAAAGACCTTTAAGATCATCAAGTCCAACTGTTAACCTAGCACTGACAAAATGCAAAAGGGAACTTTAGACAGTACAGTTTGCATTAATTCCTAGGGCTAAAATACCAATTCATTCCTGGATCAGTGTTTGATGGAAATTTGTGTGTTTATGGAGTCAGAAAGGAAGATGTAAATTTGAAACACATGAGTTGGAAATGTGCACTGAAAGTTTAGCTCCAACAGTAGTGTTTGGATTTTACGCTCCACAAAGGTGGTTTTAGTCCCATAGTTCAGAGGAATGTATCACTGTTTTTATTCTGTGGAATGGAACTGAGAATTTGCTGGCAGGATTATATGCATTTTTCTAGACCTGAGTCTTTTTTTATCTGCATGATTCAGACCTGGCAACTCCATCACTCATGTTTGAATTAGGTGCATGCTTAAAGTATTAGTATACTGCCTTTAAGATCATTTGTTACCATTTTCTATTCCGTTTTTGTGTTTATCAGCCCATTTGTGTTGACAGTGACTACAGAAGCAGTTGTGCATGTCATGAGAAATTACCTGATAACTATCTGTTTGGTGACAAAGGCCTTGCTTACATACGAAATCCTTTTTTCCCTCTGTTTACTCTGCCGCTGCTACCAGTGGAAATGTGTTTGTGAGACAGAAGAGAGTCTTGCAGAGATTTTCTGTCCGTAAGAGTAGATGCTTAGCTACCTGGTATAAACTGTGCCCTGCGGGCAGATATTTTACACATCAGCCTCTGTAGTTCGGCGTAGAGCAGGCAGCGACCTCTGTAGAATGTCTTACTGCTGAAGTTCAGTTGTTAGGAGTCAGGGTGGGTTCTCCCAGGCTTAGCGTACGTTACTCTCTCTTCTCCTCAGAGCGGTACTGAACACACTGAATGTTCCTGCTTCAACCGCTTTGACCACGTTTGTTGGGTGGTTCTGTCATCAAGTGGCTGTTGAGTGCTGAAACTATTTTTCCTATCAATCTAAGCCTGCATTTCTAATGTAAATCTCGTGGTGGACCTTAAGCTGTGTTTGATGAAAGATGGCAGTAGAATTAATCACCTCATTTCTGGCAAAATGTGTTCTGCAGGGGGATCTTGAGAGGAACATGGCAGGTAAATACAATAGGAAATGTATAGGAATTTAGCACCAACAGAGGTGCTATTTGTGCCTTTTAAAACTCCAAATTCCTTGTATATAAAAACAGGAAGATGATTTGGTGACTTTCTGTTTCATTCTGTCAACTGAAGTGTATTTTAAGACGGGAGTGTCAGAGCTGTGTCTGAAGCCGTGTGGATTTACAGGAGTTTTCTGAGCCGGTTCTTGTGTCCTTTCTGGATTTGGTTCTGTTTACAGCCATGTCGTTCTTCCAGTGTCGTTTCTCTGCCAAGCCGCAGCAGCAGAAGAGCTACCTACAAGATCTGCAGGCAGTATCTCTGCCTGCTGTCCAGCTGCAGCACTCTTCATTAGGTAGTATATAAAATCAATTTTTGTCTTCTAATTATTCTTAAAACAAATGTCTTTATGATAACGCAGCTATCCAGCTCAGATTTAGAAACAGCTTTACAGGTTTCCAAGTAACTTGCTCTTATTCAGTAACTTTTCTTGTAATTAGTTATGGCTGATTTTTCCCTTTCCTTAAAAGCAGCTCAGCCTTGGTTATAACAAACTTTTGTCCAGGTAGAAACAATAAATAGTTTGATAGCTTCAGAACCACTTCAAATCAATATTCATGCGTCAGGTTTTTGAAAACTTCAGAATGAAACATGAAACAAATACAAAAGTTGTGTAAAAATGAAGCAGAACAAAATGTGGAAAAAACGCATGCCTGAGTGACTGAACAAGCTCCATTTTGTTTTCTTCTGCTTACTTAAAGGAGAAATCCTTGCGCTACGCCTGGCATTTGTAGGGTTTATGCTGCGTTCCAGTGCCACAGAATAGTCGGGCAGGTTCCTCTGCATCCCATGACTAAAGCTGAGGGCAGGCAGCTGCGGTGGAAGGTGGGTGTCCAGGAATACAGCGTCAGCGTGGCGTTTGCTGAAGACATTACGCGTCTGTGTTCTTCAAGGCAGCATGTAAATGAGCAGTCGGATCCCTGTGGGGAAACTTGGTGTTTCTCAAAATACTGATGCTGAGATCTTTTTGCTGGGCGCATTATTGCAGCTGATGCCGCAGACATAATTGCAGATGGCCTACTAAGGAGAGTAGAGTTTTTCCAATTAGTATTTCTGGCCTTTAAAAAGACTGCTAACTAGAGATCTGGGCAGCGTAAAAGCAGTAGTTTTGACTGCACCCCCTGCTACCTGTGCTTTTAAAGCTGGGCTGCTATTTACCTTTTAAATTGACTTTTTTTTCCCATAGCTTCTGAAAGAAAGTTGCATACAAAGAATATGATAAATGGAGGATGCGTAAAGTTCTGTCGAATATGCTAGGTAAATGCACTGGAAAATAGAAATTCCTCAGGCTGTCTGTAGTCACTGCTGCAGGTAACAAAAGAGAGAAAAGTATTCATCCGAGTGCGTGGTAGTTTTTTTGACACGCAAATAGCTCTTTAAGGGGTACAATCCACTTCCACTTTCACTGGTGCAGTCTGTAGGATAGATCTGTATGACGCATTGTGGAAAAGGCCCAAAGGATTTCTCTCATTATGTTTTCTGTCAGTCTCTACCTAGTTAGGTGCTGTAAATCCAGTTGCACCCAAAAAATGCAGACTATAGAAGAATAAATAAGTTAAAGCAGAGAGTGTAGCAATTTACACAACCCCAACATCGAGATGCTTGACCTTATTCTGACAGTGCTTTGTTACTGCACCTGATTCGGTGTTCAGGCAGGAACTGACCAGAACTAACCTGGGTCAAGTATTTCCCCCTTTGGCCAAAAAGATTTTTAAACATGCCCTCAACCAACTCAACAATAATAAAACGTAGGAAGAAAACTCTTGTAACGTCATACAGTCACATCCGTTTGTTCCGAGTGTGTCAGTCTGTTCCAAAATACTTCTGTCCAAAGTGCGTTGGTGCAACAGGATGAACTTCTGTAGTTAAAATTGTGATCTCTGGGAATTCCTGGATAATGGATTTGGCACCTTTTGAGGGAGGGCAAAGGCCTCGACTTACCATGAGGTGTGGAGAATAGGCTTAGCAGGATAATGACACTTGGTTGTACACCGTGTTCTACAAGAACCTTGACAGCCTCTATGACAGTATTACCAGTACCTGAAAGAAAAGGGGAAGAGGTGGTTATTTTTTTTTCCCCCCGGTTGAAAAACTTGTCCTAGGCCATCCGAGAATATCC
>NW_009232130.1:0-5175 GCF_000690835.1 Fulmarus glacialis
TCCAACCTGAACGATTCTATGATTCTATATTATCATAATTCCTGTAGCGGACGGGAAGCACCATCTGAAGCTCTGGAGTCTATTCTGATGCACTGTAAAAAAGTCAAAGAACACGACATACCCTCTCACTTGCCTGTAACAAGTTTTCACAGGCAACTTGGATGTTGAGTATCATCCTGATCCAATTGTTCTACATAACTAGTGGGTGACAAATTTTGTCATTTGACTTCACTTACACATCAGGAATTCTCTAACATGAAGAAATACTGGAACTCAACATGAAAATAGTTCCGCACCCCATTACAAAGGAATACTATTTGTACAAAAAATGCTAGGAGTTTATCTACAGGAAGAAAACCCATAAAAAAAAAATTCCTAGAGATTCTACCACTTGCACAGCTTAACCAATATTAGCACTCATGAAAATAAAGTAGACTTCCCAAAACATTTACAATATTACATTGGCTTGCAATTTACAGGACAAAGTTTTAAAAAGCAAGATGAGTGTTCTGGAACAAAAGAGCAGTTCACACGTTCTGCCTCCAAAGGATGCTAATGTTCTTTCAGCTAGACAGCAGAACACTGAACTGGCTTATCTTTTGGGTAAGTTTTCTAACAGAGTCAAGTTTCTGAAAGTTGATACCAGCATGGCATAAGGAAAAAAAAAAAGTATGAAAACAGTTCCCTCCTTAACTAGGAATTAATTTCACAGCAGCTGTACATCAGCTGGTCCCACAGTCTGAATTTCCACAGCAACAAACGGCTGCTGCTTTATACTGTTCTTCACTGGCAGTAACTTCTCACAGAAGAACAAACACAAATGTCTTAAAAATCATCAGATTATGCAGAATAGCAGTCTACAACACAAATAGTGCTCAATATCCCTACCTGTGTATCTCTCTCAAATGCTGGAAAACATCTGGTAATAAAGGAAAAATACATGAGCTGAAACTATCAATGAGAACTGCGGTGGTCATTAAACACTGATTCCAGTGAAAGGGCACCATTACAAAGCTCTGACTATTGAGGATAACTTTTTAATTCCACAGAAATGAAGCTGACCACTCCAATACCAAAACCAAATACCTCGGCAAACAAACAAAAAAAAAAAGACGTTTTGAAGCCACTTCACAATCAAGTCCCATACCATAGTTACCTACCACTTAAAGGCAGAAGAAGATAAAACCAAAAAAAGTTGCAGGGTTTTTGTTTTTTGTTTTTTTTTTTAAATGATTGAAAATAAAGCCCTGGATCACAGAAGCAAGGGTAGTAAGTGATATCAAGAGACAATCTAGGGAGACCACCTTGCCAAGGGTACCTTTTCTTAACCGACCAGGTCTCCAAGTACATTTGCTTTCAGCTGAGGTTATCAGCTAAAAACACCTTTCTATCTTGACTGCTCAGTTCCATTGGCCCTTCAGACAAAGGCACAAGGAATCAAAGTCTATTTCCTACAAGAAACTACAAACCACCACTCAGTACCCTGCATAGTCCAGGGCTTTAGAATTCAAGTTAATTCTCTTTAGTGGATTATAACCAGACCTTTATGTGAACCTGACGGTAAGAACGCCTCAATGAGTTGGGAGTTACTACAACAGTACATGCGCAAGGTATTTACGCAGAGCTCTAAGTCACAAGCTTCTAATTTAGCCGAAAGTAAATGCCCCTTAAGAATCTTCGTATTTCATAGTGTAAAACCATGTTTAAGTAATCAAAAAGTGAATAATAGAGCAGTTAGCCAGCTCTTTAATACATTAGCTAAAAGTATATCAATTCCATTGATTTTTACGATGGGCTGATTTCACATAATGGATTAAGCTCACTAGAAAGACGGTAAAAGGGAAAAAATGCTTTGCCAGAGTTAGTGGAAGATGGTGTCAAAATGCTTTTATGACAAGCATACACTTAAAACATTTTATTTGGGGATGTTAAATTTAGAATACTACTGTCAAGAATAGATTTGGTGCTAAAAGTTGAGTAAAAGCCATGATTACAACACTGCAGATATATTTTGCAGATTTCAGTTATATTTTGCTTTAAATATTTTGTTTTATTCCTAGCTAAGAAACAGGAAGCTTGGACTACGAATACGTAGTCAAACTTCAACACGGCAAAAGGTTAACAGCAGGATGCTTCAAGGATCCATAAAGCAAGCAACATTTAAAGGCATTAATTAATGATCTGGAAAAGAAAGTAGAAAAGTTAACAGTTATGTAGGTTAGTCAAGTACAGAAGACCAAAAATGTAACCAACTGGGAGCTGATCAACCATGATGTACAGGTAACACAGTGGCAGATAAAATTCAATGTTAATAAACGCAGAAGAAGTGTTACTGAAAGTTAAAGACAGAATTATTAGTATGGTTAGCAACTTTCTAAATTAAGTACAAACAAGAGGATTACAAGCATCCCTGTGGAACTCAGGGAAGATCTCTGTTCAATATGAGAACACATGAGCTGTTGAAAATTAAAAGTATCAGGATTCAAAAGCAGCAGTGGCAAGCACTAGCAAAACTGTGGTATCTTCATACAAAAGTAGTGCTTTTTTGTTAATCGTTACTTGAAAAAGGCTGCTGCAGTATTAGATTAGGTGGAGAATGAGAACTTAATACTGTTAATACAAAGAATCACAAAGCAAGACATGAAAAAACCACATAGTTATAAGTAGACTAAACAACGTAAACAGAAGGGAAGTAATTTACACCTCAAAAATTAAGATGCTGCTCAGTGAAAGTGGGAAGTATACAGCTCAGAGGTATGCTTTTTTGATACAATGCATAATTAAATATTCAAAGCAATTTCTAGTGCGTCTTTGTAATAAAGAATCTGCCAATAGTCAAAGGACAGAAAACTGGACTGGGATGAGAAACATCACATTTAAGGATCCAAGCCTACTTCTATTAAGTATTGGTGTAAGACCCATACCATAACAGAAGTATTCAACATTTGCCTCCTTTAACGCTTCTTATATCTGCCACAAGCTATTCATCTAGATGAACTCCAAATAAGCTCGACTGCCACAATTTCAATGCTAAAATCACCATGTTGGCCTTGCAATGGGGGGGAGACACCAAAAACACCACCTTCCAAACAAACTTTAAAAATCAAGATCCTGAAGAGCAACACTGGAATGCAAAACATACACTATAATTTGGCCTAAAGGACAGCTCTTCAGACTTCCAGATTGTGGTTAATAATTTAAGACAAATAAAAGAACTCCAAACTTCTTGACAAAGTAATTGGTTTATAAGTATGAAACAGCACCATTCTCAAAAGCAACCATTCCAACTGCTAAAGGTGTTTTAGTGCATCTTATACAAAAAAAAAAAAAAAAGTTGTATTTCAATTTGTAGGCCAGTCCTTTTCCTGTAAGCACTGAAGGCTCCCAATACAGGTCAACTTGCATCTAGAGATGGTTCCTGCATGTCCACATAGAAGACACTTAAAGAAACAGACTGGGGAGGACTGCAGAGCCAAAGACCATACCATTTTGCTCCTGTGAATCAAACTTTGTGCCAGGTAGACAGTCTGAGATATATCATGTTCACTAAAAAAAAAAAAAAAAAAAACCAACAAAAAAACACCACTAAAAATATAAAATGCAAAATCTGTCAAGAAGCTCTTGTCTCTTGAACTAAACATAATGTAAATTGTATTCAAATGATTTAAGTATTTGGAAGTGCCCTATTTTTAGATGAGTGTCCCTGGAGCTACTTTTTGTTCTCATCCCAAAGACAAACATCACGCTCTTTCTGTGATAGAATAAAGAAAAATATTTAACAAGTTCACAGCTAATGTATAGTTTATCAACACATATGCAACAAAGAAAGGACAGCAGGGTACTATTTCACTAAAGCAGCAATTTGGCATTGAAATTTATTCTTAATTACCTCCATTCTTTCTCTGTATAGCTTATTCCTGAACCCGTTTGAACAAATCCAGTTTGAGATGATGAGAGGGGAGGAATAAATCTTTGTATAAAAGTGAAACAGTACCGCCTCACCACTAGGCTATGCAATGACTGTCACATGGTATTTTTAAAACATTTCCATGACTTTCATTAGTGTCTTTGAATTGCCCTTTTCCTACAGGAACGAGGTATATGAGGAATAAGGTATCCTCATTCACAGAGCTTACTATTCTGAAAAGCCAGGTAGCATCCAATAATAGTCCAAGTGTTATCATTATCACCTTGATCTCAAGGTGGCTTGTATGTGGTGTCCTTGCCAGGTACCATTTGTATAATTTTTCTGAAGATGACCATGCTGCCACAATCTCCCTATCAACAATCATTTGAGGAATATTTATGTCTGATGTGCATTCATGTTTTACAGATAAGGTAAGCCTGATAAAATGCAGCAAATTCAAATTCAAAGTGCTAGCCATACCACTTAAAAAAGACCAACATCACAGGAGGACACGGACAAAATTCCAAGTCACAGAAAACGATGAAGCTGGCACTAGAAAGCGAAATGCTTTCTCCAATATAAGCAATCCTTTGTATTTACCAGAAAAACGAGTTCTGTGGTGTTCCAAGTGTTCAGAGTAGCATGATCTTCACTGCCTTTGCAATGGAGCGAAGTTGAGAGTAGCAGTGTATAGAAATACACGGTTAGTTACATAGTTTTGGTTTGCACAGCTGTTGGCTATGTTCATTTACAGTTCATGTAGTGCCAACATCATTTATATAAACAGAAGAGGCTGGTTCACTCCTGTTCATCACCATAAAAGTTATTTCTCGCAGCAGCTGCTGCACAAAAATCAGTTTCTATTTCAGTATCTCGCCCTGTAAGTTTACAAAGTGGCAGGTTCTAGAGACTGCTAAAAACAGAAAAAGAAACTTGGCCGTACTTAATAATCAACGGGGCGGGGGGACAGACGGACAGCTTTCTTGGAGTGGAAGGAGGTAGCAACCCTCTGTGAACACGGGTAAAGTCACATGAAAACTAAGTTGCTTTAGGCAACTACTTGGAATGAGAGTCTTAGTTTCCCCGATCCTCTTCAGCTTTATGAATTAAAAGGAAATAAAATAAGGCTGATCCGGATTCCAGCAGATAAGAGAAAGTCTAAAATATTAGTCACATGTTGTGTAATAACCATTAACTGATGGAACTCGATGTGACAGCGGTGCAGAGGTAGAGCCGGGGATGCTGCCACACACACAGAGACACACACA
>NW_009232131.1:0-2052 GCF_000690835.1 Fulmarus glacialis
GTGAGCTGCCAAAATCACTCCCTTCACCCCCTCACCTTACTACAAACAAATATGTAATAGTACCCTTTACACAAATGTGTCAAGCCCAACTTTAAAAGTGTTCTTTTACAGGCAATTCTCATAAAGTCTCACTGCTCTGGTGGTTACAAAGCTGTACTCATTTCCACCTTAATTTAATTAATTTAATTTTCCTTTCTTTTCTGTGTTAATAATTTCTTTTAATAAAGCTTCTGTCCCCTCATCGCACTTTCCTCTTACCCAATATATAACAGTCAGCAAACATCTTTCTCTCTTTTTGTGAAATCAAAAAAAAAAAAGAAAAAAAAAATTCCAACCATAAAAACTCTCCTTTCTACTTATTTCCTTGAATGTATCTGTTCCACTCTGAAACAGCCTTTCTTGGGCAAGAATGAATTTTACAGAGTTGAAAAAATGCTTTTGCCAGGGTCTTGTAAAATGGTCAATTTGTCGTAAATTCTTCAACTATTTGTAAACTCAAAAACTCTCCTGAAGTCTTGCATATTATTATGGTCAGACTAACGTCTTTGCTTGTTACCTTCCAGTCATTGTGGCATTGTGTAGATTTGTTAAAATATCAGATTTACTGTATCATTGTTTTCAGAATTCAGTAGCAAGTTTTGTTGATCGCCAGAACTTCAAGGTGAAAAACTCAAACCTCAGCTTCTACCTCAGCTGAATTAGCTTCTATCTCCACAGCTTCTTTTTTTTTTTTTTTTCCCCTAGCGTCCCTATTACTTTCCTTGTATGCAGAATCCACGGGTTTGCATCATATCATCACTGGGAGCCTTGTCACTGATTTCTGTGATACTAGGTTCAAAACCTTCCTAAGTTTCTAATGTCACTATGCTATGAGAAATGTATCTTCAAAAATCAAAGAAGCAGCAAATACTCCATTTATTATTTTTCAAACTGATTTGAAAAACAGGTGCTAAACATGTACAAAGCATCACTCTAGAATGCAACCTAAATTTGTCAAGATGATCCAGCATTAGTTACTACTTTCATCTCTGCATAGCCATTTGCATATGGGTAAGGTCAGCCACTTACTAGTTCGAAAATGGCTAAACTGAAGACAGCATTCAGATTGCATGTTCATTAGCCAGTAAGCACTTCAACTTTACTGTCACCCAAATTATTTTAAGTAGTTTGAAATGTATCCACTCAAAGTTAAAAGCATTTCCTCCTCTTTATTGAATGCAAACATGTAAAAGAACATTATTGGTCAACATCATTTCCTAGGATTTGGAAAAAGCACAATATTGTAAGTGGAAAACAGTAAGATGATAATAAAGTAAATCAAATTTAGAAAAAAATAAGGAGTAAAATCTAAATAAAATGAAACAATAATCAGGAAAAATAAAAACAGACCTTCAGTTCTGCATAGCAGAGAGAATATGAAGTGCATGTAGCTACAATTGCACAAGTTCACAGTAAGCTGATCATTTCCTGTTAAAAGGAAAGTACTTTTTTATCTCAATGGAGCTAAGTATCCAGAAACATCACACTGCGGAAAGATTTGAAGGAAAAAAAAAAACAAACAACCTGTTAGATATCTTTAGATCTCATTTTATCTACATTGCAATCTCATTTTAAGCAATTCTCAACCACAATAGTACATTAAGGTAGTTTTTATTCACACAAGTCACTTCCATTGCATTTTTATCACTACTGAGGTTATATATAATTATCTCAAAAAAAAAAAAAAACAAAAAACCCCACAACTGATTAAACATCATGCTTCTGAATTTGAAAATCAGTCTGAACTTCTTCAAAGGAGACAAATATAGGGGGAAAACACATCATGTAAACACCATTTTAAATAGAACCTTGCTAAATTTCAGGAAAAAAAGTAATTCATTGGCACATTGCTTGTGCCAGTATACGAAAAAAGGTTATATTTCTTACCTCTGCACCATAAGAAAGAAAGACGGCAAGAAAAAAAAAAAAAAATCATTAAAAAAAGTATAATGAGTACATAGAGGAATGTAATTTTTTTTTTTTTTTTTTTTTATTTTTTTTCAAACACTATTC
>NW_009232131.1:2222-11660 GCF_000690835.1 Fulmarus glacialis
TCCACTATTATTAAGGTAAGACCAATCACTGAGCAAGGGGAGGGGAAAGGAAGGGAAGGGAAGGGAAGGGAAGGGAAGGGAAGGGAAGGGAGGGAAATCTTTCTAGGTAAAGTTTTTGGGTTTTTTTGAACAAAAAAGAATTATTTTTCAGGCTGATTTTTCGTTCTCTGCCTACTGCTTCTTGATGAAAGTAAAAGAAAAAAGGAAAAGTGAAAAATTAAAGCGTGTTTTCTTTTAAGACAATATTTCTGTTTGTCAGAAAGCCATTTTGATTATAGTTACTATCAATAACAATAGTCTTTCTAGGTAAAGTTTTTGGGTTTTTTTGAACAAAAAAGAATTATTTTTCAGGCTGATTTTTCGTTCTCTGCCTACTGCTTCTTGATGAAAGTAAAAGAAAAAAGGAAAAGTGAAAAATTAAAGCGTGTTTTCTTTTAAGACAATATTTCTGTTTGTCAGAAAGCCATTTTGATTATAGTTACTATCAATAACAATAGCAATTATGCTTACTTATTACACATTTCAAATATCAGATGAAATACTTTACTTATCCAACAGCTTGGAATAAATATTAATACTCTTTTTAGAGCTATGTAAAACATTACAATTTTTCCCTTTTGTTATATTATTACAGGTTTGCATAAGAATCCATAAAGAAAATGTCACCCATTTCACAAACTAAAATGCCAATCTTTTCAAATGTTATGGTATACCATGAGAGGGATATTCTTTGTGGACTGCATTTTCAGACAGTTAAATGGTGCTGACAGACTGCAAACATGAAACAGTAAATACATTCTAAGGGATGATATATAATATTGTAGATAATGTTTGTTCATTAGAAAATAGGCATGCATTTTGTTTAGAAGTTTTTTCTATGGAAAGATGGTATCTGTTATTTAGTCTTTGGATATCATTTATGGTTGGTTGAGGTACACCAAGTGTAAAAGCTTAGTTCCAAGATTTCCAAATATAAACTACAATGTCTTATAAGCTACCTATGTATTCTGCTTCTCTATGGTGACACAGGATTAACTTTTCTTTAGGTACTCACTTCAGGTATTATTGTATAGCCCAGCTTGACATTATGTACTTTTACATAAACTACTATGTTGCTGGAGTAGATTTTTTAAGTAAATAATATTTGAGGGAGAAATGCTTATTGATTATATTGATATTTTAATATTTTGCTATCTCAATTTATAGTATACTTTGAATATAAAATGGCTGCCCAAGATGGCTTGGAAGTCCCCCAGGGGCTTGGCAAGAGAAAACAGACAGTACCACGGACAGCCCCAGCACACGTGACAGAGGCACCTTGAAAACAGAGGGCAGCATGAAAGCAACTGATAGCATTCTAACTTTCAAAATTAAAGACGTGATTAATAAGATAGGTCTTGGGAATGTACTAGAATGGATTCACCTAGGTATCCATAACGCATCTTTTAAAATTAGAAGATGTTAATCACAATGAAATAAAGAGACTGAAGAAAACAAACAGTAATAAAAATCTCTGTGAAACTAAAAAATGATTGACCTGTGTTGAGCATTTCAGTATTACCTCAGGGGAAAAAAAATGTCAATGGAAACACTGAAAATGAGCACACACACACACACTTTAGAGTTCTACCAATTCATGTGGACAAGACAAAAAAAAAAAAAAAAGGTAGGTCTCTCCCGTAGCTCAGAAACAACTTAATTCAACTAGACGTGTCCTATTTATGCAAGTGTACTGTCTCTGTCCTACATCAACAGAATTAGGTTATGAAAAAATAATGAATTTTTAAATAATTTTTCTTTTTAAAAACGTATCCCTGACTCTTCCTACTGAGTTGTACACGAGCAGAACTGGGCCACTGATTTGTTTATCCACAAAGCTGAGAGCCTGAGATCCTTTGAAGTGCTGAATGATCTCCCTTTCCTTTAACTCAAAATGAGAGGGTAGAGAGAGCCTGTTGTATGCCCAGCCCTGGCTGGTTCAGGTCTTTGATAAAATACTCATACCTTTTCAGGTGTCTCAAAGTACCTAATGTAATTTCAAAAGGGCTGTCTGCCTGAGTTCACCCTTTTTATGAACTTAAGGAGAATTTTTTCTTAAATAAATAATAAATCTGGAAGAGCTTTAATCTTAGGATTTTATAAAGCCACTTCTTCTAAAGCATGAAGATATGATTAGCTATTAAAACTGCTGTTAGGAAAATGGATGAAGTAGGTCTAGGGTGAAGGACTGGGTCTCTTCTCCCCCTTTAAAGAAATTCTTTTGTCCAATGTCAAAGCTGCTGTTTGGTATAGACAATGGAAATAAAAGTTGGTATTAACAGAAAATTTTATAGAACTATTTTTGGTGAACCACATATTGTTTATAAATTCTACCTAAAAGATAACAGCACTGTCTACAAACTCTCAAGATATTTTTCTTCTCCACATTATGCACTCTGCTGTTTAAAAATCAGTGTTTCTGCAAATGTTAAGATAGGAAGTAAAAAATTGGGTGGGAGAGGAAGGATTTTTATGGCTTAACTGCTGTCGAAGCTTCAACTCTTAAGGATTTGATTTGTTAAGAAGATATTCCAGACCATTAGTCTAAGGTTTTCCAAAATGTGCAATGTTAA
The DNA here is from genome assembly GCF_000690835.1 of Fulmarus glacialis. Classification (NCBI taxonomy): domain Eukaryota; kingdom Metazoa; phylum Chordata; class Aves; order Procellariiformes; family Procellariidae; genus Fulmarus; species Fulmarus glacialis. The sequence goes on from NW_009232131.1 coordinate 4,835, forward strand.
AGGTCAAAAAAGTAAACGTGATTTATTTTTAAAGGTTAAATGTGTCAAAATGGCTTCTACTGTAACTAAGAAATGCATAAGAAAGCAGTGAAATCATAAGGAAACTGGTAGCAACAACGGAAAGACGAGTCTGTAGTAGCTACCACCAGGCTGTAAGGAGATAAGAAAGGTGACATCATGCTGGATGCAGATTGCTAAAAGAGATCAGATGGCCCAGGGGACCGAGCTGTTGACACAGAGATTTTCATCTCTGTTTCTGGGTTCAGGATCTCATTCATCTTTGTATCATTTTTTTGTTCATTAGTGTTTTGACAGTATGTTGCAGAATGAGAAAACAGGAAGGACCTGGGCACGCAGCGCTTCACCTTCCCTGGTCACATGCAGCCCCATGCAGCACTTTTGGGGAGGTGGCAGCAGGGGAATGGCTTTGTGGCAGTTCAGAGTCAGCATAGGGAAGGCTTTCAGATGCTCATCGCCCACGAGTGCATGCCAGGATCTCACGCAGCTCCGTTCTCCCTGAGACATCCTCCAACAGCACAGGTGATCGGGAATGCAGAGAAACCACGGGACCGGGAATGCAGAGCTGCATCCAGCAAGCTCCCAGGCACGTCCCTGGTGTACCCGCTCAGCCCCTCACTGCCGGGGGGTGTCACACAGAAGGGAGGGACATGAAGGAGACTTTCAGCTGCTGAGCAGCAGTTTGTCACCTAATTTCTGCCAACTCTTATCTTTTAGCATGCTGTTTTGTCATTTTGGGGTTTCTGGTAAGTCTTTTCATTGTTTTAATCATTTCCTTGGGATCTGAAATAATCTTCACATAAAAGCTACCTATCCAATGCCACTTATGACACTATTTAAAAATAATTTAAAAAAACAAACAACACAAAAAACTACTGAAGCAATAAAAAGCTATAAAATATTGATTTCCATAACAACCACAAAAAAATATATAATGGATAGTAAAACATCAAGAATAAACTATTCTAAATATTATTAAAACAGTTGTTTTAATCTAACGTGAAATACTTAATACTGGGTTCTTTTAATGTTATTTTCAGACAGGTATCTTTCCAAGAAATATGAATCTGTATTCTAAACTATGTAATCATCTGTACCTTTGGTGGAGCAGTTACTGTCTGAGACAGGTGGGGTTAAAAAAGTGTCTTTACCATCTAGCTATAAAACTACTATTCCAGCCACTAGACTATAATGTTTATTAACTAGATTGTTTATTTGGTGTATATCTGATTTATTCCTCCTTTCTTATTGATAAATCACCATTTATTTCATATCCAGTTCTCTCTCACAACTCTGTTCAGCTTCTAGGACAGTTAGCTTTTCACAGAGCTAAAAACCATATGTACAAATCCTGTAATGGAAGAAATCAAACAAAAAATGCAGCACTGGTGAAATACATGGGTATAAATGTCACTACAACATGCATAATATGAACATTGCTTGGTGTCTACATGCTAATCTCCCGATTAACTTTTTTTATATAGTTAGAGAAATGCTGTGACTCAAGGACTTTGCTTTATCTCTTATTGCTCTGCTGCTACAATATACATGGGCTAATGAAAAGGAGAAAGTGGTTTCCTTACCATGGTAGATGATTATTGGGAATGAGATCCCCACAGTTTAACTCTGTTTAAAAAAGAGAATCAATAAAATTTTCCTGAAGAAAGTGGTATGTTCTCTGTTTCTTTCTCCCTATATATTTAGGGATATATGTGGATATGTATATCTATTTGTGTGTGTGTTCCGGTGTTTATGTATGTGACCAATATATTAATTGATCTTTAAAATTCCTCAAATGCATGTGACGACCATTTTATTAAGAAATATATCTAAGAATCTCAATGTCCATCCAATAGCTATTTTGCCAGTAATTTGCCTAAAGAGAAACAAATGGCACAGTTATTAATTAATGAAACAAATAAAACACCAAGAATAAAGAATATCCACGGACTCCACTTATGAACTTAAGAACCTTTATTTTGCAAAATCAAGGAGGTCACCTGTTGTGAATTAATTCTTGTGGAAACAGCTGACAAGCCAGAGGTCTGATTTTAGTACATAAATTACACCAATGTGACAGCTTAAGTATGGTTTTAGAATGCCATATATTTAATTTCCTAGTAAGTACATTTAATTCCCAAGCTTCAGCTAAATGCTTTCTTTTCCGAGAAATATTTGCATATGTTTTTGAAAGCAACTGCACTGAAGGAAATATAGGCTTTGCACTTTCAGGACATTTTTTTCTGGAGTAATCAGCTTTATACACTTATTTGGTCAAGGTATTTTCCAAGACCAGTTAGACAATAGCTAATAATCTGTATTTTGAGATCATCATAGCAGATGGCATGGGTGTCCATTTTAGTTCCCATTATGAACTTAACATATCTTAACATATCGCACTGATGAAATTTATAGGAATTATAAACAGGAGCAGAATCATAAGAAACACTGGTCTTTCTAGCCCAGTACTCTGTCTCCAGCAGTCACAACACTACCACCACATACAAGACAGCTGCTTAGGAGGAGCATGTCAGCCTGGCTATGTTATCTTGTCCATGCCCACACACTCTTCAGAACCCACGAGAAGTGCAGGGAGAGAAGGACTGATTTCTCATTTTCTCTGTGTCTGTGTGAAGGCCCCGCTGAGCACAACAGCAGCAGGAGCAGCAGTTCCTGCAGAGGCTTTTCTCCTGCACCACCTTTCCTACACCAAGAAGAATCAAATACATCTGCTGGAACCTTCCTCCATCAAGACTACAGCAATCATGATTATTTTCATGGCCACCTCCACAGTCATGAGCACCTGGACTGAACAACCTTGAGCAGAATCCAAAGGCATGGGTTGCGGCTGCAATTTATATCACTTTGGTGCACGTGACTCACATTTCACAGAAAGACAGTACCTGACACTGCCACACTCTCCCTCACATCCTTTGAACAGAAGGACTCTGGGAGGAGAGGCAGTGTCACACTCAAAACATTGAAATGAGCAAAAAGAGAATGTGTCATATATGAAGCCAATAATTTATAAACAGTTCAATTAATGTTTTTGCTTTCTGGTAGTTCAAATTATCAAAATCAGGAAATCTTTAATAACAATAGTTAAAATTATTTGTATTTTAAGAAAGCCCTTCCTAGTATCCAACCCTCTTCCCTGGTGTTATGCTCACCCTTCTGATGTCCCTCTGCACCCTATACTTGACATTATCAGTCTTCCTCAAAAATTGGGTGGGGGGGAAGGTTGTGACAAGTCATTGTCATCCCTAGGTCTTTGTCCCAAGGAACTGTGATATTTATGTTGGGGTTTCCTTCTTCTTAGTCTTGGACCATCTTTACGTACTTTCTTGCCCAGCCTTCTCCCTTGTCCCTGCTCCTAGGGAAGGGCTGCAGGCTGCCCCTATAGCCCCCCATATCCCTGGGGACTGTTTGTCCCACAGGGACTGCCTGCTAAACCCAGCTCAGGCCAAGCACAGCCCAGCCACCCTCTCAGACCAGCTGGGGAGTACCAGCACAAGTCTGGGTTTTAAATTAATCTCTGACTAGTTTTTCTGAAAGCTCTAAAGTGTGGTGGGATTTGGTGAATAATTGTTTGGCATTCACCTTATCTACTACCTTCATGATTCTATAAACCTGCGACATATCCCCTCTTAGCCTTCTCCTCTCTAAACCAAGACCTTTCAGTCTCACTTTGTAAAGCTACTCCATCCCTCCAATCACACTAATTGCTCTTTCTTATACCTTCCTGTACCTTCTCTCTACCTCTGCTATGTCCTCCATGAAGCACTGAGACCAGAACTGCAAGCAGTTCTCAAGATATGAATTTTCAGTGAGTAAAACCACAGAGCTGAATTCAGGGAAAACTTCACTCAGAGCTGGTTTTGATTTTGGGTTTTGATTTGGTTTTGGTTTTATCTTTTTACAGGATAAGAGCAAACAAACAATCCTGCAGATAATCCAGTTTGGAACAAACTGAATATAGCACAAATCGGTGAAAAAAAAAGGCTCTAAATTACTGAGTCCTAAGTTTCCATTTCAAAAGTAGCTCCAAAGTAAGCATTCAGCTGATATGGCTATAAATTTATCCCAAGGTATGTGGATTCCCAGCACAGTGAAATGACCCCGTTAACACTGTGGTGACATATGGAGAACTGGACAATATTGGCAACTGTAACCATACCCACATGTTTTCCTGAGCAGACAGATGGAGCATCTGGACTCCTGGGGAAGTGGTTAAACTGCTTCCCAATTCAACTGGCATTTTCACAAATACCTGAATTGCCTTATTATGTGCAAAACCAGATACCCTTAGGAAAACACTAGATTAATCATCACCCAAATACACTTCTAACTCACAGAAGTCGTGCACCCGCACAATTGCACCCATAAGGAAGAACAGAATATCAGTCACACAAAATACCCAAAACACAACCAAGCAACAAATGTCTGTGCCAGAGAAATGCATTTCTCAGCCAGTGGTGCAAGCTCTATACATGCTGTCATACTGCAATTTCTGCATAATCCATTTCTGTTGAGGTTTCACAGATAACAAGGGTATGCAGATGATGACACTCCTGTCTGGTTTTGGGGATAATTCGTTAAACTGTGGGGCTCTTTAGTTCCAGCTTGTATCTATTCCTCATCAAACTCTCTGCTCTCTTTCACTCCAGTCTTTGAATTTTTTTGAGTGCTGTCTTTGCAGACTTTGTTTAGGAACCCAAAGGGAATAATTCCATACAGGAGTGATTTAAAAATGGATGTCATGAGCCAGTAAATCTTGCCCCAGTTACACATGTATTAAGCTCGCTAGTTGGCTAACACAATTTTCTAGATCCACCTGTTTATCCCTCAAATACCATAAGACTTCTTTTTCCTCACCAACATCTTCAATTTTAATTCTATCTGCACAGGTGACATTAACAAGACCAGAAGTCATGGCAGCTCATTTTTACAGATGGTTCATTATCTTCTTTTTTTTTTTTACATTCTCCTTTTATATAGCTTTATAAATAGCTCATTGTCTTTTATGTGATACTGAATTTAAATGCTCACTTCAGTAATGCCTGTTTCAATAAGCTGATAAGTTTTCAACGAGAGCTCCGAATGCATAGTGTAACACCACAGCAAAAGAAACATTTCTAATAACTCTAGGGATTAGTTGTTCTTGCTTTCCTGGATGTAAAAAGTCATCATAAAACACCTGTTGCAAGATACCATAATGAATAGCTCCAAAATTCCTTGTACTGATATTTTATTACTGGATTCTTTCTCAGGATAGCCCTTCAGCATCTTTGTATTGACATCAGCACGGACTTGACTAGTTTCAAGGCTGCCTGTCACAGAACAGTTGATGGTTGACGACATGGCTGGGTAATTGTATCTTTCTAACATTTCAATAATCCATTTTGCCAGTAGATTACATTTTGCCTTTGGCAATATTCAGTGAGAAATGTCTTTTGAGTATCTGTTGTATACACTTACTGAAAAAATTGCCTTTTTATGCTTACTGTGTTATGTAGCCAAGAATACTACACTGGTTTTGAATAACCGTTAAGATGTGACTGGACATTCTGCAAATCATGGAAAATAAATCTACCTAAATAAATGTAAATCTACGAGAGAGAAATATTCCTGAAGAGTTTTGCTCTAAGATACTCTTTTACATATTATTTTTCCTAACTATTGGCTATATCTGTCAGAACAAGAAGCAGGGGCAGGCAAATAGGACAGGTTTAAATGATGAAAGAGTTTACATGGGGACTGAATGATACAAGGATCCCTGTTTTCTTAGCTCTTATCAGACAAGTTGTTTCAAGATGGAATTACACCAATTCTTCAGAAAATGAAGAACATGATGAAATGTTTTGTTCTGCACTGAAATTCATGTAACAGAACAGCATTTCTGCAAAGAAAACAAGCAAATTATGCTCTGTTTAATTGCATATTTTTTCCTATCTTGTGACAAAAACAGTTGAGGAAAGAGTAGAGATAAAGTCCAGACACATCTCCAATTCTTTGTGAGGATTGATATCACATTATTGAAGACTTTTCTTAAGAGTCAAACACTATGCAGAGAACTAAAAATTCTAAACCCCTCATAATAGGGCTAGGGAGTAGAGACCCAGAAAGCTAGGGTGGGAGGAAATGTTTGGAAACTTATTGAAGTTTATAACAAATTAAGTTCTTTCTCCGCAATGATTAGTTCTTAAATTTGTCTCCACCCAGTCCTTGAAAAAGGACATACTTTTAAAAAAAAAACTTTTAGCCTGTAGCCTCACAAGATGTTACTTGACATAACAACTGGAAATTATCTTTCACAGAGCACTTATTGGTGTAACATAGATCTATTCCCTTGACTTTATTATTCATATGTTCAGGGATTCCTATGACGAGTCCTCATTTTGTTAGGCACTGAATGAACACCAAAAAGAAATCTATAAAATGGAACAAAAACTTCCCTGAAAATGTTAGATTCTTAATCGTAAGACAAGGTGTATCAGATGGATGTACCATCCCAGTGAAGGATGCAAGGAGACAGCAAAACAATAATCTTCCATCACTTCCATGGATATTACCTTTTGTTTCCCCTCTTGGTCTGCTAGTGCATTGGCTACTGATGCAGATCATGACATGAGGTTTGACACAGCACCCCTCTGAAAGTTTGTCAAGAAGTTTCTGCAGTGTGACCTGTCTATTTGTCAGGTTTTCCCCCTCCTCTCCTCATCACGTGCTCATTTTCACGGTAGTGATGACAGATGTAAAGGGGGAGAATGTATGGGGAATGTCATAGAATCATAGAGTCATAGAATCA
>NW_009232132.1:0-11127 GCF_000690835.1 Fulmarus glacialis
CCTCCCCCCCCTCAGGCCCCCTCTTCCTGACCCCGCTGGAGAGATGTGTGGAAAAGAGTTAATGTCAGGGTGCAAATTGCAGAATGTGGCTCTGGTGCAAAAATTACTAACTCAGGGGTATGAAGCCTGGCTGGGCAGACTGTAAAATGTTACTCAGGTGAGAAGGCGTCTGTTGGTAATGTCAATACCGAGGGAGCTTCTTGGAAGCAGAGGAGGATAAATTTTGAGCGGAAAGTGAAAATGGAGGCGGAGGCAGCTGGTAACGCAGGCGTCTGCCTCGGAGTCTGCCGTGGGCGTGCGGACCCTTGTCGCTGTCTGAAGGTATTTTGTCTGACGTGCAGTCTGCGCAGCGATCCGCTCACCAGGACTAGATTGCAGGAGAAAAAAAGCTTTCATTTTTTGTCTTACATTTTTAGGGGAGTGTTATTGTAACTTTTCAGAATTTAACTGTAAACCTTTTACATCTTTTTCAGTTTTGTGGTCTGACGTTTAAAAGGCTTTTATTGTGCATTGCCTTGCACAAAGAGGGAGCCTTTCTCTAAGGCGCGCTTTTTTTTCCCCTCAATTCTGCTGGCTTGAAATTCAGATTGATAGCATAGCTGTTTGAAAACTTTGTGTGATTACAAGAGGACTTTCTCAGAAGTGAGTGGTCTTAAATTTCCACTTAGATTATGATTTTTCTTGACAGGAGTTGAAGTAAGATATGAGTGTAGTCATTGGAAAGGTGGTCCTGAACCCGGGGGTTTCTGGTGATGGTTTGAATGTTATGGTCTTGTCTTTAAAAACATAATATATGCATGGAGATATGACTCAATCCAGATGAGAGCATCCTGAAGGCAGGAGTCATAGAAATCTAAAAATTTGAAACCTCATTAAAAATTACTGAGGTTTTGATGGAAGCAGATGAAAGTGAATAGCTCAATACTTAAGCGTATTATTTTAAGAGAAAAAGCAGGAATCTGTATGAATCAATGTGTGCTGTCTGGACATGGTTCAGTCACATGATGTCTTTTATGGTTTTAAATTTTATGTGGTTTTGTTCTTGTGAGGTGGGTTTCAACTGAAGAAAAATAATATGGACCAGGGAGACTGTACATACCTAGTCAAAAGCACTGTTTCTTGTGCAGTGGTATTTCTTTGAAATAACCATGTTTTGTACCCGCATACAACAGGCACAATTCATGAAAGCATTCCCAACTGATGCATTGTTTGGGATTACATTTCATAGTTGCACATATGAAACAGACAATGTCAAAAAAAGACGAAAAGCCGCTATTTTTTGCCTGGCTGTGCCAAGCCTGAACGCCACCCTACAGTACCACTCTATTGTAACTATTTCAAGTATTTACAGCTCTTTTGAGCAGTAGAGTTAGACACTGGTTTAGAGGTGTATTCTTGAAGTAGTAATGCAATTGTGAGAAAGCTGGAAGTGCTGGCAGCTTTTATGCCTGTGTGATTCTGCCAGCTGTGGTCTTGTTACTAAATGTGCTAAGTTATAGTTAAGGACAAACAAGGAAGAAGACGTGTGGGCATACCTGTAGTCCTGGAGGTGTAATTTAGGAGAAATTAGGTAAATGTAGAATAATATGAATTATAAGAAAAGACTGAGATGGGATCAATTGTTTGGCTAGTTTGAAAAGTGACCTATGTAGTTTTCAATAGATCTTTGGGGTTTTATTTGATCTGGCATCAAGCAATAGCAAAACATCTATGAGGTACGCTAGAGAAACCAGGATTGATTAAGACTAGATGCTTGTGTACAGGTCTGGATTGGACATCTGAAGCTCGGTCTCTGATTAAGCATATGGTTTAGGACATTGTACTAGATTAGGTGTTCCTTTGTATCTCATCAGTGAGTCTAGGTTTGATTCTGAATCACAAATTTTTTTTTTTTTTTAATAATGATAATTTACAGTGTGATTCACCATTTTCTAATATAATAAAAGTACAAAAGAAAACTAAAGAATCATTAAGATGACTAATAGATACCTTTTATTGGTCATGTTCTAAAGCACTAGGAGAAAGTCCTGGAGTTGAGCAAACAACAATGCGCAGTTGCTGCTAAAAGTAATGAACCAAGCATCTGTATATCTTTTTAGATGCGCGGAGCTAAGAACAGCTGTTTTATAATCGTTGTCTTTAAGGTCTCTGGAATTAAGTATTTTGCTGGGAAGTTAGAGTTTAATCAACAACTTGTACAATGGTACAATTTGTGCCTCCCCTCATTTATTGTGCTAACTCATTGGATGCTAGTTAACCTGAAATATAAACCAGCAAATTATTATATCTTTGGAATACTGTTTTAATAGTTGCTTGTAAAAGAAGGTTTACCTTTTCCCAAAGAGAACTTGATAAATATTTAGGTTAAATGAAATATTCGTTGATTTCAACAGAGAGTAGTAAATCTGCTTTTGGAGTAGTGGGAGACCTTCAGAATACATGCTGTGGAAGGCATCTATTTAAAAATTGCCTTTTGTTAATTTGTTTAAGAGGTCAGAGATTAAACAGGAGCTTTTATAAGAAAGGCTTTTAGAGAGTGGTTGATAAACCAACTGGATTGACTTTTAAAGAATTAATTTCAGCTTTGGTTTGCATTTCTATTTTGAAAGCTTCATATTATTTTCTGCTCTTGGTTGCTTGGTAACCACTGGAAAGCTCTGATTTTTATTATTTTTTTTTTTTTCCAGGTGAATCCATACTTTACACCTGATGGTACATTAGACAGATGATTGCTTTAAGTAGTTACATAGCTTGGCAAGTGGTATTTCAGTGCTTTAATTTTAGCTAATATTTTGCTTCTGTAGAGGTAGCTCCTGATGTCAGAGGCTATGATAATAATTAAAGAAATTCTGGTTCTCCCATATTCAGCCAATGGCTTTTCCTTGTTTGGTAGTTTGAAGTAAAAAAAAAAAATCAGTGAATGTATCCTGGCTGAAAATACAGAAGGTTATAAAAGAAATTTAATTCCTGAATGTAAGTTCTTATTGTGAAAGGCAACTTTGTTTTTGACACTAACCCCCCAAATAAGTAACATATCATTGCATTTAATCTGTGTGAAGGTGAACCTAACAAGAATCCTCGCATGATATCCATTAAGGCAAAAAACCCTACCCTAAAAGCAATAGGGTGAAATTTTAAAGTGGAAGCCTGCAGAAGATTCCCCATCCCATCTGGCCGTTATAAGGTGGCAAAATTAAGGTGACGGTTCAGTGTCAGCTGGACAGTTACCCATAACACTACTTGGACTATTGGCTTCCTTCATCTTTTGACTAAAATCTTGCACAGTATATAAAAAGAAGTCAGGGAAAATTTGGCTTTTGTTCAAATCTTTGTTTTGTGCATACAAAATCAAAATAGAATAATGTAACTGTATAAGCTAAGTATAGAACAGAAAAGAAAATAAGCAACAAAAATGGTTGAAAAGCAAACACGGGGGGGTTGTAGAATTTTATATTTCTGATGATAAATAAAATGTTCTTTATGACTCTTCCACACCCCCTTCCCCGCTGGATAATTCTGAAGATTGAACTGATCGGTACAGATAGATGCAATCAAACGTATCGTGATGCTGACTTCTTTCAGTCTGTCCATTGACTTGTGCAGGATGTGTATTCTGAAAAGTAGAGCTATCTGTAGTTAGAACTCAGATTGTGAAAGAGGATAGTTTTAACTCAGGATTTTAGTTGTGATTTAAATCAGGAGAGAAAAGTTTCGATCTAATAACTGGTTTTAATACTGTTTTGCATTTGTGTTTTTTGAAAAAACGTTTATTATTGATAACTGGCAGCTGCATTTACATACAACTTTTGAACTTTTGATAGTTGCAAGTACTATAACGTGCTTTGGTGGTTACGTAGCTTAATATTCAGATTCTGAAGCTTTACCTTTTATCATGTTGAAAAATGGTGAGTGATAGTTACCTTTTCCTGTACACTTAGTGTTCAGATGTTTTAAATAAAAATGCAGAGAATGGTATTTTAATATCTAAGCGTAGTTTAGACAGTTCTAGTTTAGAACTGTTAAATGAGTTTTTATAGATACACACACGTGTATATATATTTATGTAAACTTGTTTTCCTTAGCACAAGAGTTTAACAGTAAGATAGATTTAATATTCAACAATAAGATAGTTTTTACAATTAGCAAATCTAGTCTTACTAGTTGGATTTTACTAGTGGATTAAACAGTTATAAAGATTAAAAATACAGTAGCTATAATCTAATATACCTCTGGTTTTAGTATTGAGTTCTTTTTCGTTGATTGGAAAGGGAGGACAGGTCTTTCTAGCCTCTCCTCCCAGGGGGCTTCTCAGCTGTGAGTGAACCAGTTATTTAGCTGAGCTGAAGAAAATACTCTTTGTGCATCTGCAGGTGTCAAAAGCTGGTTTATCTTTGATGATATGTTCTTATTCCAGGTGATCAGCAAATCATCTGTCATTAGCAGTGAGCTTGTGTTGGTTGAATGCTTTTAATTAAATTATTCTATTTGACTTTGGGTAGCACATAAGTCTCTTCCCAAATAGAAGCTAATTTCAATTTAATTTTTTTCTTTTAAGTTTTTTTTCTTTTTTCATAAAAAGTAAAGGGGTTTTTTTTGCCTTTTTTTTTTTTTTAAATAAAATCGGTCTGTATTTCCCTATAGTGTCAAATCACAATCATAGCTTGATGCTGTGTTGTAGTTCTTATTCCCTTGCAGTGAATTATGCTGGGATAACATGCGTTCAGTATGTTAACATTCACCTTACCTTTCCCGCAGCTGTACGTAGTAATGTCAGAAGCTTTTGTATTGTGGTTTCTTTGTTCCTTTACCACAGAACAAGAATTAGCAAATTTTGTTATGCTATTAGTTGTTATATATAGACTGCAAGTCAGGTCACTTCTTAGACTTAATTCCAACTTTGAGTATAGCAAAATTTCCAACATAATGTTTAAATGCCATGTTGCAGTACTGAGCTTTTGGTCCCATCAGAGGCTTAGCTCTGTGAAAGAGTGCTGAGATAGTTTGAGTTACTGGGTTGGTATTTCAGTAGTCTGCAGTCTTTATTGTCTTGTTGCAAAAAATAATAACAGAAATTAATGGCAGACTTTCTGTTTCGGTTCTCTGGTGTGACAGAGATTCTGTTCCGTTGGGAATCTAATAACCGGCTTTTAATGCTAATGAAGCATACTTGTTAAGTCTGTTGTTTCCCCTGGAGATCAGGTTTTAATTCTCCCGACTCTTCAGTTAATTTCTTTGTATTACAATGTCGTGACTGGCCCTCAAAAACTGGGAGACTCGGGTGGATGGCTGTGTCCCCATGGAATTCTGATTTTAGCGGTCTCAGGTGGGTAATGGTTAGTGTCTTTTTCTCGAGCTGCCTCTTAGGATCCTAGAGAGAAGGAGATGATATGAGGAGAAATTGTGCTTGATTTGATATAGGCTAATGAACCTTCCTCATGCAGCTGCACATGTTTTTTCCATTACATCTAGCAGAGGATTGAAGAAGAGGTAATTTTCTAGGCTTTCAGCTTCCCAAGGCCAGTAGCATCACTTCTGATGTGGAAATGTGCTTTTCACCAGCCACCTTTTATGTTCCTGTCTCTGGCAGGAATCCTCAGTTAAGGTTGCCGGCTTCTCTTTTTTTTTAAATATTATCTTTGTCTCCTGATTTATCTCCTAGAGCTTCAGGTATTCTCCTTCTCCCTTTCTGTCCCACTTGGAGGAAAAAAACCAAAAAGGGGAAGGCGTGAATGAGTCAGGAAAGAGATGGAAATTTTCAAAATCTTAAGCTTAAGATAGAGTGAGACCTTGGTGTTTGTGCAGTTGTTTCTGACTGCTGACCTATTGGGGAGGTGGCAGACCACAGCGTGTTGAAGATAAAATGCCTCTCTTTCCTGTGTGTGTCTTTTGCTGCTAAGACTTTCTCTCTGTGTGGGCAGGAAGTTTTCATTGTAAGAGTAGTAGCTGCAAGAGATGACTTGTAACAGTAGCAGAACTGGATGAAAGGATAGCTTCTGCTTTGAGAGCTGGAGTAACAATTCCGTCTTTGGAAGAGTGAGGCAGGGACAGCTGCTCCTAAAGGAACCCAGAACATCAGGGCTTCTCTGTCTGCTTTAGAAGGTATAGCATAAGAAAAATTAATGTGGCTTTTTCTCGGTTTGGGTGGGACTCTGTGGTTCTTTCTGGCAATAGGGTGTTAAAATCCTGTCCAACGTGTAGGTTGAACGAAGTGTCAAAATATTTTGTGAAGGGTGTTCATTTGCGACAGCAGAACAACTGCACTGAGAGTTGAGAGTACTGGTTTGGTGGTTTTTTTTTTTACTATTTTTAGGGTAAAGAAAAATGAAAGGCAAATAGTACAATAAATATGCATTGTTCTGAGATACAATTTCCATTAAAGCTAAATATATTAGTGTACAAAAGTGACATTCTATATAAGTGATAAAGCAGACTGTTGGAGCATTTTTCTCTGATAAACAAGTCTGCTTAGTTATTTTTTGTCTTGTTGCCATAGTGCCTGAAGATATTTGAATGGAAGAGAGACCACCTTTTCCTTCCTCTCTAGCCTGCAGGAGGAATAGCTTGATTAGTCTGTAGGGATACTTGCTTGTGCAAGTTTGCTTGTATGTATGTTTTATTAGAGGAAACTGGTTTAAATAACATTGAAATTAACACCCATGACTATTCTTATTTTTTCTAAGAGTGCGTCGACTGCATTCTGTACTGCTCAATCTTCTTCCATAGACCAGTTTTATACTTTGTACTGGGCACGGGCAGGAAAAGTGTGGAGAGTTGCAGAAAGAATTTCCGCCTCCGAACACTCAGGAAACACAAAGGCTTATCCCACCGAGAGTTTTGTATGCTGTCAAACAATGTCTAAAGAGCATTGTCTGGGGTTTAAGTGAAGAGAGGAAAAGTTAGGAAGTTCAAAGTGATTTTGTTGCAAAGCCATGTTTTATAGATTGTGGATTTACTAGTCATAGAACTTGCCTTCTCTGCAGCGTTTAGCCCAAGCAAGTGTATTTCAGTTACTGTGACTGAACCAGTCGACGTAACTGCACAGTGGAGCAACACTTGATTCAAGTGGAGTAGTTGATTATTAGCTGATGCGTTATAACTCATGTTGTAACACATCAGCATTGCAAAGCTAGCACAAGCTTTTGGAGCATTTGAGCTTCAACTACTTGCTTCATAATGCTCTCCCTTCAGTTAGTCCAAGGTTAAAGCATATGTAGTTTGAACTTGATGTTTTTGTGTCTACCAGATACCCAGTTAGGGGCAGAATTTGAGCATGGCCCCAAGCGCAGTGAATGCATGTGTCCTGTCATGGTATAACCAGCGAGAACATCTTCGTTGAAGATGGAAATGGGATTCTCTTTGCAGTGCTACAAAACTCTCAGTCAGTCATAGAGGCAATCAGAAGCCCCACAAACAGCAGTGCTCTGCAGAGGGAGGGTGGATACCTTTCTTTGACTGTAAGGAACTTGTAGAGGAGAAAAAAGTACCTTAGGGGAACTTCCTGCTCGCACCAGCTGACTTTTGCATCACTGCAGCCTCGTTCCACAATTCTTAATTGTATGCAGTTGTTTGGAAGGAGTAAAAGATAGGGACTTAAATAGCAGAGGACTTGGGTATCATGGTGATGGGCGTGACATGCTCCCAACAGGAAGCTGGCGGACAAAATATAAACTGTTGATTGTTTTAACTGGTAACTTGGATGTCCTTCTCTTTGTTTCAATTTCCTCTGGACCAGCTTTTGTTGCAGGTCAAACCCTTAACTGGTAGAAGGTACATTCCACTGTTGTTGTGCAAATAAGTGACTAGAGAGCAATATGAGATAGAACTATTCCTTTGTTTCAGAGCAAATCAGGATTTTCAGTGCTGCTTGTGTATGCCTCGAAGAGACAAACTTGTCTGTAGCTGCACCTGTCCTCATTGCTTAAGGAATTTTGTATCACCCCTTGTTTCCTCTGATGCTTGATGAGAAATGCAACTCCTTTGGCATGCTTGATAACTGTATCTTTTTTTGAAGGCCTTTGCTAAATGAAAATATTCTTAGTCTGTTACGTTTAGTCTAGTGGGTCTTTTAAATTTTCTGTGCCATACTTGCATAAGTTCTGTGTGTAAACAGCTGCTGATGCTGATTCCTACGTCTGTCTTTCTTTTGCTAAATGCTCCCCCCACCAAGCCTGTACCGAAGCTTTATTTTAAAGGGTTTGCTCTGTCTGTGCTTCAAGCTGTTAGCAAGCTCTGCTATGAAAGTGCTATGTAGGGGCTAATGCGGTAAGCCTTGCTGTTAGCACAGCAGCTTTGCATCAGAGCTGCTTTGCATTTCCCCTTTCGTATCTTCTTCCTTGCTGCTACCTCTCTTCTCCTTCTCCCCCACTCCCAAACCCAATCCCACCAAACTTGGAGTGCAGACAACAAAGTCTCTGCATTCAGGTGTGGTGACTTCAGCACATTTGTAAGAGGCTCAAGGTGGATAGTGCTCCATGTTTGAAGGGGAAATTTGGGGGAGAGACAGAGAAAGGGAAGTGTGGTTCTTATTTCTGTGGTGGATGGACTGGAATCTAAGATTATCACTTGCAGATCCCTTTTATACTTTTGTTCACCTGTAATTTCGCTGAGTAGAATCACACGCTGTTCAAACTTACGTTTTTCTCTGAATACATTTGCAATATCAGGGTAAACTGGTGGCACCTCATTTGCATTTTCAGTCTCAGACAGCAGGATAACAGAGATGATATATTTTAAGTGTCTCTTGGAAAAATCAGCTCCCATTTTCTGACAGGGGGATCTATGATCACCAGTGAGTGATACCTGGGTCTGGCAGGCAAGATGATGGAACTCAGCATTACAAACACATTTTGTAATATTTGTGTAACTGTCATCGCAATAGCTCTTGGTTAACGCTACTGAAGCAGTGCAGTAAATTTGTGGTAGTAAATGAAGCTGAAATAGTGTGACTGGTGCTTTGGTCTGTGATGTCACAGCAGAACTGGAGCTGGAATATAATGCACTGTGAAAGGGTAAGAGTAATGAGTTCCTAACCTTGGACAAATATAGATGTTTAGCTTCCATGCTCATGCTGAGGTGGATTTCTCTTTGCAGAACATCAAGATGCAAAGTGATACTTCTTATAGAAAATGAGATGGAAAAGAATGTATTTAAAATATTGAAGGGCTGAGAACACTACTTGTGTTCTGCAGAAATCTGAATGTAAGATGAATTTATTCTTTTATAGCATAGAGGAGGGTGACTTAGAACAAAACTTGCTGCTATTATTTTCTGATTATGATATTAAATGTTTGGGCTTGTAGGACTACTATTTCTGCTTTACAATTAAACAGAAAAATTACTTGCTTGAACAGCAGAACAGAACTAAGTCCTTTCTGTATATAAGTGCTGTATTAACCGGAACATGCTTATGATAACCATTGACATAGACTGTAGCAAATAGCCTGTATTACAGTTGGATAAAAATTAGTCCATTTTACTAGATACATCTGTAGCAACTGCCATAGAGACTTCTTAATAGATCTTGAGAACGCTTTGGGAGTGCAGAAGATAAAATGAGGGAACTGTAATATTAGTTGGAAATGTTGAATCTTTAAAATTGTTTGTTGCTCAGCTTTGAGAAATGAAAATTGCTCATTTTCAGAATACCTGTTGTCTTGTTACTGAGTTTCCTTGCCAAAATGAGAGAGGATATATTTCTGCCATGGAGCCCATAGCAGATATAGAAGAACAAAAAGAATACATAACATGATCTTGTGCACCTGTCTGTAAAAGACACAATATGATCAAGATCTTTGTGAAAGATACTATGAAGAGGAGATATGTAGCAGAAAAATCAGCGCACTTGAAAATTGGCCTATAGACTACAGTTTTATAGGGGACTGAGTTTTAAATGAATTTGTTTTGTTGTTGTACGCTCAACCAAGCTTGTCAATGGTTGACTAAGCACTTCTAAATATAGTCTGTCTAGCAAGATTGCTGTATGGTCCATGTTAGTTAACAATTGTGGCAAGTAATTGTTGTATCCTTGCCATAAAATAGAGGAGAACTTAAGGAAAACAGGAGAACTTAAAACAGCGGGTGTTAATATATTCTTGGTACAGTATAGACCAGATGCAAGATAGATAGACAAGCCTGAACAACTTCTACAAAAAACAGTCAAACAAATGATTGGACAGGAAAATGAAGGTACAGAGAGGAGGAGTTGCTTGGCTTCTGTCATACAACAGGTCAGTGATAGATACTGAAACAAAATCCAGTGCTTATCTTGTTATGCGATGCTGCCTTGTGTTTGATGGTAGTAGTGTAGAGTTTTGAACAGAAGTTTGCAAACTACATAGTCTAGATAAATTAATGCACTTATTCATTTTGCTCTACTTTGGTGCGTATGTGGACAGAAAATAGGGGCACTGTGATTGCTTTTCACACTGTTGTCCAATTATTGTTCCTCCTCCCATCACCACTAGTGACTTTAAACTGCTGGGATAGGGCGTTTTTATAGAAACTCCTAATTTCTTAGCTCTACTTCTTTTGCATGTTGGTGTGAACATGTAAGACCAGATTAAAAGGTACTTAGGCTCTGAACTTGCATTAGTTTTCAATGGTGTCTTGTAGCTTAGATGCCGTCTGAGCATTTGGTCCGGACTTAGTTGTACTGGCTTGAAAAAGTGGAGAAAATAAGTGACCTATAGTTTTTCTGCAGCAAGAAAGTAACATGTGGCCCAGTTGCCTGGTCTACGTTCTGAAGTGGGGATGAATCTGGATGTACTGCATTTGAGCTAGCCAAGACTTACTGTGCTGGTTTTTGCTGGGATAGAGTTAAATTTCTTCATAGTAACTTGTATGGGGCTTTGTTTTGGATTTGTGCTGAAACTAGTGTTGATAACACAGGGATGTTTTAGTTACTGCTGAACAGTGCTTACACAGTGTCAAGGCCTTTTCTACTCCTCGCACTGCCCTGCCAATGAGTAGGTTGGAGTTGCATAAAATAGCCCCATACAAGCTACTATGAAGAACTTTAACTCTATCCCAGCCAAAACCAGTACACTTGTGTTCAAGGGTGTTTTTTGCATTTGTAAAATTTACAAAAGGTCCTGTGGTACTTGGGCAAGTGCTCAAAGTTTTTTGGAA
>NW_009232132.1:11145-32637 GCF_000690835.1 Fulmarus glacialis
GTAGGGAATATCAAAGTGACTTGGTTTATTGAATAATGCAAAGTATGCTCTTTATGCATTTTAGATGAAGAGTAGTTAGATTGTTGGTGAATCATATTTGGGGCAAGTTAAAGAGGAAACACCTGCTTGAGGGGCTTTGTTACAATGGGA
This sequence comes from Fulmarus glacialis, assembly GCF_000690835.1. NCBI lineage: Eukaryota > Metazoa > Chordata > Aves > Procellariiformes > Procellariidae > Fulmarus > Fulmarus glacialis. Next base: position 11,296 of record NW_009232132.1, read on the forward strand.
ATTCTACTGGGCTGATCCTTCTTTTCACTTGGATAGGTGTCTTGATGTTGAAAGTGAAAATGAATGTGTAAGATAACTGTAACAGTACTTTAAAAGAACTATAAACTCTTCGTGTACTGATTGATTTATTTTTATCACCCCTCTCTTCCCTGTTGGTATTAGTGTTGTGTTTATCAGGATGCTGCCATTTGAATGATCTCTTTTGTGACTATGAGCTGAGATGCTGGAATTATTTAAATAATAAATGTTGCTCAGCATCAGTAGCAGAGGCATATCAAGCCCAATGTAGTGCTAAACTTAATTTTACAGTGCACAAACACAGCAGAGTCAAATCCACACACCTCACTTTCTGTTTGAACTAGTTGGATACATCAAACAGATAAATTGCAAGCAGCTGCTCATATTTTTATCATTGATATTTACATCTGATATAGAGTGCATTTAGCAGTTTGGTTGACTTAACTGGTTTCACGAGGCAAAAATTATCAGAACATTCAGTTCACTAAATCAAAGGCATCAGACATCTAGTCAACTTTGGTGCATGTTTATGTGTTAAGACATATAAAGTGGGTAGTTGCTATGTTCTGCACCGTCTAAGATGGCATCTACATTGGACCACTCACTGTAGGAATATTAGGGGAGAATAAATGTAGAGGGGAAAGAGAGGAACATGGAACATAAAGTTGAGGTTGAGAGGAGAGAAATGGAGGAAGTAGAACTAGTGGTGGTTGATGTAATGGTCAGCATTTTTTTTAATTCATGTTTTTGATAGCTAAATAAAAATAACTATATTGTGACAAAAATTATGTTGGTATTTTGACATAGTTTCTTCAATTTATGCTTTTAAATTTATAGTATGATCAACAGACTTTAAAATAGGAAAATAGGACTCTGTCATAAAATTAATTTCACTAAATATTAGAGCAATGTGGTTTTTTTCTCCCCAGTTGGTTATGTCACAACTTAACTGTATTAATTCAAGTTCTGTAGTTTAGAAATCGATCCGAGTGCAGTGGTTTAGCTCCCTAGTGAAGGACGCAATTATAATGATACCAAAAAAAAAATCAATGCAATTCATTTCCTGGAATGAGGAGTATCTGTGTAACTTATTTCATGTGCGGATGCTGCAGAATGTGTTTGTTGCTTCAAAATATGTCTTGAGTCAGCCCTCTGACAGAAGGAACTTGCATACAATAAAGTGTTCTATGAGGAGCTCCTCTGAGGAGCGGCTGAGGACTCTGGGTTTGTCTAGTTTGGAGAAAAGGAGGCTGAGGGGCGACCTCATTGCTCTCTACAGCTTCCTGAGGAGGGGACGTGGAGAGGGAGGTGCTGAGCTCTTCTCCCTGGGATCCAGTGATAGGACACGTGGGAATGGTTCAAAGCTGTACCAGGGGAGGTTCAGACTGGACATTGGGAAGCATTTCTTTACTGAGAGGGTGGTCAAACTCTGGAAGAGGCTTCCTAGAGAGGTGGTCGATGCCCGAAGCCCTGTCAGTGTTTAAGAGGCATTTGGACAATGCCCTTAACGACATGCTTTAGCTTTTTGGTCAACCCTGAATTTGTCAGGCAGCTGGAGTAGAAGATCGTGGAAGTCCCTTCAACTGAAATATTCCATTCTAAAAAGACTAGTCTGTGTGCGAAAGGTGCATGGCATAACTGTAAACACAGGAAGACCTCTGGTTTTAGTTGGATCAATGGGTTGAATTAAAGGCCTATGAGCCTGTCAAAGGATGTAGCCTGTTCCTTGTTAACTTAACCTGGCATAAAATCCTAACTTGCGTTAGAGTGCATTTTTACTTTCCCCCACCTTTCCTGTGAAAATAAAACTGATTCTTGCAAAAAACCAAACCAAACAAAAACAACCCTCAACCAAACCCACAAACCCAAACCAAACAAAGGTTCAAACAGTTGTGTAAACCTGGGATTGCTAAGTGCTTTCCCTTTGTGCTGCAATAGGTTTCTGCAGCTGACCTTTTTTTGGAGCCTTCACTTCCTCCCCCTGCCATTTGTTATCCTCTGTCTTAGGCATATCCAAGCGCACTAGTTCCTCTCCCCAAATTGCTCTTCCATCTACTTTGTCTCACAGCTCCTAGCACACTTTCTTCCTTGCCCCTGTGTTCCAGATTCTTCTTATGCCCTTGCTCTTTTCCCATCGCTTCTTCATTTGACTTCTGGCAAGGATTTCACATCCTATCAGCAACTGCAGAATTTGGACCCTCCTCCAGGGATAGGATTTATTTATGACCAATTGAACAATGTCCATTGATTCTCTACCTAGAAAATGGGAGAATTAGTTTGTTGATAAAGGGATGCTATTAACTCAGTTTAGGTCTAAAAATATTACTCTTATGGAGAGTTTGGTGTTAAATCTTTTGACATTTGAAATATGTTAAGGAAGACGTTCAGAAAATGGTAGCTGCTGACATATTTTGAATGTTGAAGATAATGATACAATGTTTGATAACCAATTTACCTTACATAGTGTAATTGTATGGAAGTAAGAGGTCAATAATCTTCTTTTCTTTCCTCTATAGAGTTCACTTTAAAAAAAAATCATTGTTGGACTTACAGATCTGTCTGTCTTCTATCTGTCTCTATTTGCCAGTTTTCAAAAGGCTTTTCAGAGAAACTTGGCTAAACTGAAGAGTAGTTGTAGTGTACTGTAGTGTTGTATTTTCAGGAGTAAAGCAGGTGATCTGGCATAGTTCTCGCGAATAAGCGAATGCATTTGCAATACTAGCAAATAAGTGGTTGCATTTGCAGGCTAAGGTGTTTGTTATGGGACTGAGTTTTTGAGCAGCTTAGAGGGCATGTGGAAGCCAGAAAAGGTGGTAGTTCAAATCCTAATTCTTCAAGTGGCTCTGCAGAGCAGGGATGGACCCCTTTTCCATTTCATTGTGGTTCCATGTTGATAAAGGTGTCTATTTATATAAAGTTCCCTATTGATGTGCTGGTTAATAATTATGGAATAGGTGAATTGTGCCTATTTTAATTGGTAGTTGGATATAGCAACACACATCTGAACTTTTTAACACGCTTAATTTAGATTTTTATTTTTAAAAAAAAACTTTTTTGTTCTGTTAGATGATGTATTAACTCTTTATCTCTGGGCTAATTGCTGCTATGATATTAGTCTATGCATCTTCAAAAAGCTGACTTTAGAATTAGCTAAAAGTAATTTGCTTAATAAAAATATGAGGTACAAAAATACTGTTTGTCAGCTAAAAATATCATGAATCCTGGATGTTTAGTGAAACATTGTATTTGGGAATTTAGAGAAAATTACTCAAAATCCATTTAGTCCAATTTATATGTAATCAATCACTCTTGTATAGAAAAGGCTTTAATGGGGGTTGGGGAAAGCTGGGGGGAATGATGTAGTGCAGTTAGTAGATATGTTGTCAGTGGGACCTTGCCTAGACTTCTGTGTTTCAGACCAACAACAGACATCATTTTAGTGTTAAACTACTGTGATTATAAGGAATATTTCTGATGTCTCTGATAGTTGGTGTGGATGACTACAGCTCAGAGTCTGATGTGATTATTATACCTTCAGCCCTGGACTTTGTCTCACAAGATGAAATGTTGACGCCTTTGGGAAGACTGGACAAGTACGCTGCAAGTGAGAACATATTTAACAGGTATGCTTTTTAAATGTCCTGTCTAGCTAACGATATGCAAACTATTCATCTGATTCAAATCTGACTGAAGTAATTTGCATGAAATACAAATAACTTAAAAAACCCCAACAACTTTACAAAATTCTTCAGTTTCCACTCCTCCTTCTGTTTGCTGATACTCCTTCTACTTAGAGAGAACAAAATATTAATGATAACAGAAAAACATGTGCTTGCCTTTTAAGCAACTGTAGTTCAGGACTTCTTGAACTTTTTCATTAATTGGACCACATCCTTTTAGGTTTTTTGTGGATGCTAACATTCCTGTTGACACCAGGACTAGAAGATAATAGTAAACTGTATCCATAACTCTGTGTGGAAACTGACTTTAAGAAAATACTTCATGAAAGGTCAGGAGAGGATAATGAACAGCAGTGTAGATTGCCAGAGAAACCCAAGAAGTGTTCTGCAGGATTATCCTCATCCATAGTTTACAGTTTGACTGTTGCTGCTTCTGGTTATTGAAAATGAAAAACTGCTGAAAAGAAAGTCTTATCTTCCCCAGTTAATACTGTGGTTTGCATTTTCCCCTTCTTACTTCTGTAATGCCACTGAGCTAGTAGTTTCATTTAAAAGCACAGGTTATTATAGCATACTTCATATACCTCCCCATCTGCACACAGACACTCTGCAATGGAATGGAGAAATTCAAAACCAGCATTTATTTTAATTGTAACTGCAAACAGTTACAAGATCACAAAAATGTATAAAATATGTTAAGGTTGAGGTTTTGTGGTGTTTTATTTTAACATAGTTTAGTTTGGGCTCTAAGTAAATCTTTAATAAAGCATGTTTGCTTTTATGTTGAATTCTTAATTCAACATAAGATAAGTCTGTGATCAACTACCCTGTAGGTTAGCCTCTATTTTGTTGTTCGTGGCCTGAGTTCTGTAAGGATTTAGCCCTATGCTTAACTTTAGTTATGTGAAGTATACTTAAAATTCCATACATGCATGAACATCCCCCGTTTGGAAGGTTTTCATTCTGATTGAACTGAAGCTAACAGTTATAGAATGGTTTCTCTTACTATAACCTGCATAAGTCAGTTCTGAAATGCCTGATTTTAAAGTTTTCTGTTTTCCTGAATCCAAAGTTTGTGGTATTTTACAATTTGAGATAAAATCAGCAATTTGCCAACCAGGAGAGATTTTCTGTGGGTTTGAGTTTTCATGGGGAGGGAGGGAAGAGGATCCTTTAAGGCTATAGATGACAATTATGTAATAAAAGCCAGGGAGGAGACCGAGCTCAGAAACTCAAGTTGTGTGACTTGGATTTTAAACAAGAGTGGTGGTCCTAATATTTTACTTGCCCTTTTAAGAAAAAAGCTGTCTCTCTGAGTCTCTCAGGATGGATTGCATGGGATGTGGGGCATGCATAAGCTTGAAATCTTTTTGATGATGCTGTCCAGCTTTATGCATCCTGTGCTTGCCTGTGCTTTTCTGCAGGGGAAGATAGGTGGAGTAACTAGTTTTCCCTGGGGTTTTTGTTTGTGTTTGCTTGTTTGGGGTTTTTTTGTTGGTATAAACATGTTGTTTAATCCTAGCTCTCTTTGTAGGCCTACTGTGTTATGTAGCATAAGAAAATATAGGAAATAGCATATGATAGCCGTTAGTGATATAACTGTGAGTAGCAGTTACATCACTACAAGTGATAGTGAGTAACTATTGCAGGCAGTTAATGATGTTTCAGCATTAGTCAGTCTCGGGAATAATTTGAGAGATTTTTGCTAGACAGATGAACTGGAGCATTTCATAGGGAAAAGATAAGAATAAACAACTTAAATGTAATTTAATTTATGTCTCTTAGTATGGTATAATTACATCCAATTACTTATGTGTAGTTTAATGTTATTTTTATATTATGATTGAGTTAATAATGTTTCGGTTGTTTCTGTGACCTTGAACCTGCATTCGTGTGGAAACTTCAAATTATAGATGCCCAAACCCTTAAAACATAATCATTGAGCCTGGGTAAATTAGGGTAAGATTTTTAAAAATTTTTTTTTTTCTTTAAATGGATGAATTTGCTTTTGGTGTGGGTTTTTTTGGAAAAAAATCTTTAAATTTCATTTCAAGTATTATTTTTCTCTGCATTTGTTTTTGTTATCATTTTCTATCTGGTTAGTCATCTACATATGTATTGTATGTGCAGTGTGTGATTATATTGAATGATTAAAGTGAAGCGATTTTTAACAATTACTACAAAAGCCTAGTGTCCTTTGAGTGGATTCCTTGAGCACTCGTGATTTCTCAGCTGGTGTCTGAAGGCCAAAGCCAGTTGCTCTGAGATGGAAATGGATCTATGTCTGCATCCTAAGAAATTTTAGCGGATTGGACTTGGAACTTGCAAATAGGAATGCTTCTTCATTTAAATATGTATGATTTTTGACAGGATGAACTGAAAAAAAAAGAGAGTGAGGTAGGAAATCCTTTAATAGCTTCCCAAATGGTGGAAGGAGTTGCTGTGTGACAATTTTTGGCATGGTACGGTCTACATCCTCACTGTTTTAAGTGTTACTGATCAGCACCACAGATGTTGTCTTAAGTCTATGAGAATGGAGGGGAACCTGACAAATATTACAGTAAATGACCCCTCTTGTGTCTGAAAACCAAGGCAAGTGGGACTCTGGTTATGGTTTTATTAATGAAGAGGCAGCCTCCAGGCCAGATTTGAGAAGCATCTTTAGCATATGCCTTAATAATCCAATATCATATGGCAGCAAGAGTAGATGCTGAGCAGAAAGCCAAGACCATCACCCTGGAACACAAGGTCTCCTTGTGTCTGGTAGCACTGGTGTGTGTGCATGCATTCATGGATGAACATCCCCTTTTGCTATTTGCTTTAAAAACCAATTGCTGGTGCAGATTGGAGCATAGCTTTTGTTTCTTCTCATTTTAAAAATCCTTTGTGGGTTTTCCCAAGCTTTGTTGCCATTAACTTGCTTCCATTCCTCATTAAGAAGGGGTTCAGAAGTATACAACACTCACCAAGAGATCTGTTCAAATAGCAAGGCAGTTCCTGAACAACAGACTCTTCCTTTTGATCAGCCTACTTTTTGAGGAATTGCTGTTGCCCTTTCTCTTCAAACCAAAGTAGATCTTGGCAGCAGACTCTCATTCATCAGGATGATCAGTCTTGGCTGTAAAGACTGTATCTACGTATCGATGTAGGTATTTTTAAACGATCCTCTTGCTATGCGTCTTTGTGTTCTGAAGTACTTCTTTGCTTTTCTCTTGGGAGAATACCTGATATCTTTTGAAATAGTTTTTTTAAAATAGTTTAACTTCAAAATACTCATAGAGCAGCACTCAGCAGTAACAATATATTGGATCTCAAAGAGGGATTAAGCATAGGTGTGCGTACTCACGTACAGCTTATCAGTAGCACTTTCACTGTCTACAGCATAGGTGAAGATTTGTCCTAAAGCATTCTGGGTAACTTGTCTTTTTTGGCTAAAAGATATGCTCCTCTGACTTCATGGCACAGACGTGTGGTTTCTGATATGGTCAGTAGAAGGTAGCCTTCTTGCTTTCTAGACTCCAGATGGAAGAGAGATTGGCATCAGAAAGGAGGCTGTACCATGTGTGGCAATGAATTATTTTAATGTGGTTATCTGATTCCTGACTCCAACAATATAAACCTTGGTTTTACATGTCTGTGATTCTGGAAAATGGTCTAGTAATGCTGTTTCAGGAACTGAGAAATCAATTAAGGGTAATGATAAATTTTTAGATGTATCAGGACTGTACCATAAGCTTTTCTAGTTCTCCACTCCCTTTTGCGGAGTGAAGAACGTCATTTTACTGTGTATTTAAAAACTAGGACGTGCTTGCAGAAAGTACCCCCACTAAAACAGAAGAATGTAGTTTTCATCCCTCTGTGCTGTAATGCGCATCAAAAACCTCTCTAAGACAGTATGTTTGGTGGGATGTCAAGAATCTTATTAAGACCTTCCTTAAATGCAAGAAATTACCTTGCCTTATTTTTATTTAGGTATGATCAGGTTATAATCAACAAGTTAACTGAGAATTTGGTTATCCGCAGCTGCAGTCTTTTTTTCTGCCCACTCACTTTCCTTCTATCTGTGCAGCCTAGCGCAGTGTAAACTTCCTCTTTTTGGGGTATTTGTTGAGTACTGACAATAAGGAAATGCCAAACTCGTACCAAAGCCACACAGGTGAAACTATAGTGACTTCTCATCACTTTAGGATAAAATTAGGTTATTTCTCCAAATCTCTAAATCTCCTTTCCTCTGTTTTCGTGTTTCAGTCTTTCTGAGCTGACTGTACGTCAAAGAATAATATCTAGTAAAAATGAAACAAACCTCAAAACACTTCTTTTTGCGCACAAATTTGCAGATGCGTGCATACCAAATAAATTACTTAAACAACTTTCACAATATAGATGAGAAAGTTTACCTTGTAAGTGTACATTAAAATGATACAAGCTGAACTATCAAAGGGCAGAATTTTCCCAAAGCACTAAGAGAAGTCTTAATTACTTCAACAATACTGAATGTACCTTAAGAACATACAAAGATGTTTATTTTGAAATTGGGAGTTTATTCAGAATATCTACTGAGATTGTTTGGGAAAAACAGTGCCAAGCTAAGTTACTACTACCAACACACACTTAAATATGAAATGTCATCAAATATTGATTTAGAAGTTCTGCAAAAATGGGCAAAGAAAAAATTATTTTCTTTCCTTTTATTTCTCTCTCTTTTTTTTTCTTTTGACGTACGCTTACTAGCTAAATGCACTCCTTGTGCAGATGAACTAATTTAAATTCTAGAGTAGAAATTTGTTGAAGGGCTAATGATGGCGATTGGTACACAGTAATTATACTACTTAGAACTCCCAGTATTGATTCCAAATAAGGTCAAAGGAGTGTATAAAAGGAGTATGAATGAGCCAAGCAAAGATATTTATAGCTCTTCTCAGAGTATATCATCATAAATCCTAATTATGTCCGTGCATGCAGAGTCTTCAAAATATCTGTCCCCTGCATGTGGACATAAAGGCGGGGTGTTTGTAATCTATCCCCATTTTATCCCGCTGCTGATTGCAGTGAAGTGTGCCTACAAGATATCCTAACTATCAGTTTATCTATCATTGGACAAGCTCTCCCCATGCATGCTCATGAAAACTTGAACTTTGCTAATTATCCTCCACTTCTGCACATAATAGCTGAAGCGCTTGTACTGCATGCTACATTCCAGCATTTGACTTCTGCCCTTTCTTTGGCCTGTAAGCTATTTAATGAATAAATAGATATATTGCTGCTTAGGTGGCAGTCATATACCAAAGACACGTATGGTGAATAAATAATTTTCTTTGAGAGTTCACAGCTGCAGGGTTATTGATTTGAAGTTTCACTTGCCAGAGCAGCTAGCAAAAGTTTCTTTGGACCTGGAGGAGTCAGGTACAACATCTGACTGAATGGGCAAGAAGATGCAATTCTATTAGTTGTTGCAATCAAGACAACTCTGCTGGCACTGAGAATGTGTAAAGGTAGAAGTTCTTAGTGGAGCTTGGTGTCTCATTAGAGGCAAGCACTGCACAAATCCAAGCCAGTGGCAGGAAAGAAATGGCAAGAAACCATTAATACTAGTCCCAAATCGTGCCCTGATAACCAGGAGTGATGTATAGTAACAGAATGTATGTCATTGAAATCACTTGTATTGTCATCATTAATGTTGGTGGAGTCATTTCTGTCACATACGTACTTGAGGGAGTCTGATTCCCTGTTAGAATGCAGTTTATGAGGATGTGTTGTCATTATCCCTAGAGGAAACCTGCTCCTCCTCTTCGTCCCTGTCATGGGAGGTATCTCCTTGCCTCTTGAGCATGAAGCACGTCTGCCTATTTTTGTTGTTTTGTTGTGTCTAGACCAGACAGGTCATCCTTCAGAGTTCTACAATTTCACAGATGCTCACCTGGTACTCATCTGGCAAGTTGCTGGGCAAGCTACTGCTTGCCTTATGTTATGCTACTATGCATTGATAGTTCATTGCAGTCCTCTGTTGTAGGCTTTTTGTAGCTTGACCGCCAACGCTTGAATGAGAAGGAAGATCAGACTGCTAGGCAGGGCACAAGGGAACCTTGCTTACTCTCTACTCTACAGTAAGCGGAGCATGTTAAAGTGTGAGCTTGCAGGGCTCAAGTCATTCCGCATTAGTTGCCTACATGCTAGCTCTCAGCCTGTGGCAAATGCGAGGTAGGTTTAGCGAGGTAGGTTTAGCTCTGTGTTTGCGCCTTGGAGGCACAAGAAGAATTTTGGCAGATTGTTGGGGACAGTGGCAGAACTAGGCCAGAGAATGTTTGGAGGACATGAATGGACATCATTTCCCAGAACATTGGATGGATGGAGTTAAGAGATTACCCTGGCCGCCTACCCAGTTAAGTTTTCTTAAGTGAGCTTAGCTTGCCCTGTTGCCTTTTGTTGTAATGCTTTTACCAGAATCTGCTAAATGTAAAAGTAGATCCATTGATTCCTTTACAAGCCAAAGAGGGAAATACCACCTGAATGCAGGTGGGGGCCATCTTCTACCTTTAGTCCAGGGAAAAAGTTGAATGTCCCTTCTTAGCTTGAGTGGATTTAATAAGTCATATCTACTTCAGGTTAAGATTTGTGTTTTCATCTCCTCCTCTTGAGCAGAAGGTTTGTGGCCTTCAGCTTACAGGGTGGCTACTTTTGCATAGCCATCTGTCCAACAAGAACCAGCAAAGACTCACTGTGGGGTCCAGCTACCACAGTTCAGGATACTGCTAACAAAGCTCTATGAGGAGATGAGTCTTCTCAAAACTCCCAGCACAGTAGGGGGCCATTCCATAGTCCCCAGGGGCCAGATGGGATGTAGTGCTGTTTATTGTGGTTCCTTACTTGCTGAGACCAGCTCAGTGGGTCAGTTGACTTGTCTCTTGCTTTCCAAGATTACCTTTAATATGTAGGAGACACATGCATCCAGGCAGGCTGGTTTATGAAATAAACTTCATCTGTTCCTCTTCTCTTTTCAGAGGTGTCCAGCCCTTTAAAAGACCAAGTCAACTCTGCTTCTAGGTTAGTGTGTCACGTAGTCTGTTTCCCTCCCTTAGGATTTTGATAGCTGAACTTCCAACTGCGTATCAAGATCTTTGAGAGATGTTGCACTTTTACCAAGTTGAAAAGAGCGAGGGAGAGGAAATTTGTTAAAGGCAAACAGTTTTTTGCAGTTTGTTTTTTAGAGGATTTTGTTCATCTGTATGTCAAAACAGTTTAGTTTAAGATAGTTTTGCAAGTGGCTAATGTGAAACATTTAAATTATTGATTTTCAGTTTGAGAAAATGGAAATGTCTGCTAAGCTTTGGGAATTCATGAAAACCCACTGCATTCTTCAATTGCATGGAATTGTAAAGTTCTCAAGCTTCCCCTGTACACTAGGATTGTAACCATCTGTTTCTTACCAGTTTGTGACCACCGCTCACATTTACTGTTGGTGGTGAACGTGATCATTTAGCTATGCTTCTGCTCTTGTCTACAGCACTGCTGTTTGTCAACAGTGCTTATATCTAGGGTACCTCCTAACAGTGTTTCCGTCAGTCAGTTCTGGAAATATCTGGCACTTGACCCTTGCTGCTTCAGCATTTTGATAAATTGCCCTGGGGGCAGTACAAGAGCTAGCAGCATGTTAGACACTGTTCCTTGGCCCGTTCCACTGTTATAATCCTGCTAGCTCTCTGAACTGATGTTCAACCCATGTTGTCCAAAAGGGTGAAAAAAAAGAGTTATGCCATCGCAGGCTGTTGTTGAGGAGAAAGGTTGATTGCCACACATTGCCAGCTTCATTGTTTAAAAACTTAATGTTTAGGGCTCTCTAGGTAACTGATGGTCATGACTTTGTAACATAGGCTGCCGCAGAACCTTAGAGGACAAAACCCCAAGTTTAACTATATCTTGTCACTGACAAGTTAATCCTTAGAAAAATTTCTCATGCATTACAATTAGTAACTGCGTTGATTCTGACTTGTTTCGTATTTTCTTAATGTTTCATTTTCTACTTTGTTTAATGTATGTCCCAGGCACACATGGGCTAGTACATTTTATTTTCATAGTATATACCCATTGCTCTATATAGCATGTGAATGAAGTTTAGCTTCTAAACGTTACCATTGGTATGGAAATCTTCAGCTTGAGTGTTCATGCTTTTGTTTGTGAAATAAGTTCATAATTCTGTTTAAAACTGTTCTAACAATAGTGGTGTTTTCTTGCTTTGTATGGAACAAGTTAGGGAGTTCAGAGGTGAGGATGGAAGGCTGACATTGACTTCCTAACATTCAGCTCCTGTTTGCCCACTTGGTAGATGATTACTATTTTTTATCTTTGTGGCTGGTTTCCCTTGTCCTTGTAAACCAAAGGGATACTTCTAATGTTACATTTAAAGTTAACAGTTCTTTAGGATTATGCCAGGTATCAGAATTAAGAATTCCCAAAGCAGGACTAAATACATTTACTGAGTTAAAAGTGAATCTATGTAAAATTTTACTGTTTGGTTTAAGAAACTTGTATGCTTGCACAACTTTTTGATTTGGCTGTATTTCTGGACACAAATAATGCTAATTTTTAATCTTTCTTGTAAACTAGGCAAATGGTGGCTCGAAGTTTGCTGGACACTTTGAAGGAAGTCAGTGATGATGAGAGAGATTGTATTGCTGTGTTGGAGAGAATCAGCAGATTAGCTGATGATTCAGGTAGGTAGCATTAAATGTTTTATTGGGTTAATGAGGGAAAGTCAGAATTGCTGAACCTGTGTTCAGCACAGGACCAATACGTTCTTTCTTGTCTTCAATATTCAAAATAGGCTTCTGCAAATGCAGTAAAATACTGTAAAATTTCATTTTGCTAAATCATTTCGCTACCCCCCCACCCAAAGATGACTTTTTTCCTTACTATTTTCCTCAACAGAATTAAGCCCTTTCAAAATGTAGGATTACCACTTTCTGTCAGTACATTTTTGAATAACCTTTATTATGTACTTTGGCTACTCGGCAGATCTACATGATTATTTTAGATTTGTAGATAAAGATTAATTTCTTGCCTTGAAAAAAATCTTGGAAAACATCTGTGCAAAACTACCATTAGTTTTGATAGAATTTAAATGCTGAAGTTGTTCCCTTGGTCCCTTTTGGGCAACCAGTTGTGAAGATAAGAGAGGCAGCAATATAAGTAATGAGTAGGAGGGCTCTGTAGATATAGAGAGGCTTTTGCTTGTGAATATATTGAGGTTACTGGGTGTTTGGAATAAAAGGCAAAAGCAGAAGAATAATGAAAAACAAATGTGAAAGAAAAGGAGTGCCTAAAAAACGGTGGGGGAGTGGATGAAGGGAAAACTGGTGTGGACAGAGCTGCAACAAAATTCCAGGTTGAAGATGCTCTAGAAAGAATTAAGGGCTTGATTTCAACATAGCTGATGCAGTTGAAGCACCAGAAGGAAGAAGGAAGGCTTTAGTGGCAAAGCATCAGAGAAGATCTGAAGTTCATTCTTTTGTCATTGTAGGAGTGCTATGGAGAGAAACTTGTATTAAATCTTGTATGAGGAGAAAATGTTTCTTCTGTTCAATGTCTGTTAGTTTTTCTCCCTTCTTCCGGAATTGCAGAACATAATGCTTTCCAAGGGTGAAAAGGTATTCTGCTCATTTCTGTTATTCTGTCATTACTGTCTTAATTTAAAATGCACGGTTTTATTTTTCCGAGGGAATGTCTTTGTTTAGCCAGGAAAAATAGCCTGTTGTAAGCATTACGTAATTATATTGAGTACCTCTCCAAGGATTCTTTAAGAGGAAAAAAAAAGTCACTATTCATTTAAAATTAAATGTGTCTTTAACTGAGAACAGTGGCGTGCTACTGTTTTTAGAGCGCTTTGCTGGCAAAGCTCTGCTTTTGAAATCTGTATATACAGTGCTTGTTTGTGTGATCATATTAACAGTTTTGAGCATCAGAAACTTTCTGAAGCTTCATTTCAAATTTGGAAAATAGGACAGATGTGTCCAGGAGAAAATGGGCTTGTGCAGCAACTTTGTAGCCTTAGGCTTTTCATTGGTGACCAACTATGTGTGTCAAATTGAAATTTGTTTAGGTAGAAGTGCAATGGAAGCCAAGAGTTGAGCTCAAATCAATTTACTTCCTTTAACAAGGGTGGAGTAAATTTTTAGTCAGGGTTGATATTTTCTCAGCGTTGGTAAAAGCAGCATTTCAGGCTTTTCCTGCGTTGTAGAAGTTGTCTCATGTCTGCCAAACTAGTAGCACTGGATTCTGCAGCTGCCCCACAAATTAAATTTCTGCAAACTTAACTGTGATTTTTGTGCCTCGAGCAATTGCAGTATTGGACTTAGACTGATTCTGTAAGACAGGTTATTAGAATATCCTTGTGTCTTAAACCATGTGAAAATTCATTAGGGAACTAGATCTGCTTTGTATCTTAATATATGTGCTTGACTATTATTCAAACTGCAGCACTGGTTTTTTTGTTCGTTTTTTGTTTTCTTTGGGGGTTTTGGTGTTGGTTTTTTTTAAGGCTGCTATTACTAGACTTGTTTTTAATTTTTCTCTTATCTGATGCTTTTTTCCATTTACGATATTTTTTCCAACTTATTCTGTAAAACAAAAAAACCCCTGAATTTGGAATAAGAAAACATTATAAAAGTATCTGTGTGTTTTGACTTGCTTGGTTAGAGCCAGATATCTGTATGGTTGGAGCCATCCTGGAGTCAAGCCTTCATGTTTAAATGCATAAATAAATAAAAATAAACCCAAACTGTTGGGAAGTCAAACTATGTACAGGTCTTCTCATTTCTAATAGGTGATACTCATTAGTCTTATGTCTGTTTTTTAACATTTGGGGGTATTTGTCTTCTCCTGTCAAATCAAGTCACAGAAAGCGAGGTACTTTTCTTTTTCTGGCAGTAGTTGGTGTAATGAGGTTTGGATTGAAGAATGTACCCGGGGTACACAATATCCATGCTGTCTTTGTGCTTCTGCAGCTGTTATCTAAAATGCGGGTACAGCAGTGAACTTGAAATACCAACTGTCCTGAAGCTGCCTAAGCAGTCCTCTGTCCTGTTAATATTTTGCAATTTCAGAAGTCCTGTAGGTGGGCTGATGTTTTTCAGACATGGTCTTCGCTTGAAAAAGAAACATGTTTAAGAGTTTTTTGGGTTGGGTTTGGTTTGGGTTTGTTCGTTTGTTTTGGGTTTTTTTGGGGGGGGAGTGTGTGGGGAGGTTGCCTTTTTTTTTTTTTTTTTTTTTTTTAAATAAGCTGGGGCTACAGTGAGATGGCGATTTCTGTGTTTTGAGAGCAAAAACAATAATTATTTTTATTCTTCATGTACTGTGATAACACTTTAACAAGCTAAATGTCATCTCTGTTATGCTAAACACTGCATTAATGTGAAATAAAAATCTTTACTAGAAAAATATCTGGGTCCAAATATATGATTGTAGGATGGAAGGCACAAAAAATCATAAGACTATGGTTTGGTATGATTGACACAGATCTTGACATACCAGCTGGCTAGCCATGATGTAAATTTTCTGAGGCATCGTGGCAAAGGCAAATATCAGCTCTAAAACTATTTTTAAAAAACTGTTGACAAAAAATTCTCAAAGAAATAGCTTTTGGTGGGAACTCATTTGGACTCTGAATAATGTCTTATTAATATCACTAATTTATGAGAGTTTCTTTGAGGGGAAAGAAATAAGTATTGCTAAAGAATGCTAAGTGATGTTTTAACATCTCTCTATCCACAACCAGTATGCGGGTTTGCAGGTGGACAGATAGTGAGTTGTAGTGAAATATATTTTGTGAAGGAGAGTTCTGACTACCTTTGTGTAACTACACATACAAATGATATGAAGTGAGTCTTCTCCTGACAGGGCAGTTTGGACTCTTTCTAATGAATTAGTGCCAGGTTACATGTGGTTTTGCACCCTTAAGATCACTAATATGTTTCTACTGGGAAGAAATACCCACTTCAGGTGGTATTGGAAATGAGCTGCTCCCAGTGCTGACGGAACACAGGATTTGCTGTGCCCTGGTATTGTGTCCTGCTGTATGTAAATGGCAGCACAGAATAGCTGTTCCAGTGGAGGAAACCCAGCAGTGGCAGTTGGGGAATAATCTGCCACCCCCACCCCCCTTACTTGCCAAAGAAACTTTTTCTCCAAATTTCAGTTGTTTGGAAGGCTTATTTTCTTCAGTGTTTGCCTTCATTGCTGTAGTTGGGTGTTACTGCTAAGTCTGTGATTTTGCTGTGGGGTTTGGGTATTTTTCAGTCCTTTGGAACTCTGGACTTCCCTACTGTCTTTGGTAGTGAGTTCCCTAGAACAGTTACAGCTGTGGTAAGAAAGGTGCTACCTTGTATTGCTTTTGAATCTGATGTTTAATCACTTTGTAATTTCTCTGTTTCTTTAGGGATGTTGGTTATGGCTTCCCACTTAGGTTCAAAGACACCATAAAAACATCTATAGAAGCCAAGAAGCAGCTTGGCGTAGAAGCTGAGTGCTTGGCAAATGTTAATTTATTCCCCCATAAACCCTTGTTAGTGATAAAGTGCTTATCTTTGTATTAAAACAGCTGGGCCTTCTTCATTCTCAAATGTAGACTAGCTGCAGACTTATGTGAGCTTGAACAAGGCCTTTATGTCTGTCTGAGTAAATCAGTATTATTCAAACTTTTTTTTTTTTTGGTACCAGCTTGTGAATGGCTTATCTGATACAAGGCTTCATCACTGTGCACCTAAGTACAATTAACTGGCTTCGAAAGTTAGCCTCAGCCAGAATTATTGCATTATTGGCATTTTGCTCAGTGTGCCTGCAAAACTGGGCGCTAGAAGCCTTAAGTCTTATTTTCTGCAGGTTCTTTTAGAGGGAGAGTCTGTATCTTCAGATATTTCTAAAATATATTTGGTATTTTAGTGTACTATGAAATAGATCCATATAGGTATCTTTCTAAAGAAATGATGGGGAAAAAGAAAGTGACTTCCTGGAGGACTGGTGCTTGCTTGAATATAAGCAACTAGAATTTTTTTTCTCCTGAATGAAAAGTAGTCTCTTTACTGCATAGAATCAGTTGTGAATGCAGTTTGCAAAACAAACTGATTTAAAAAAACAATTATTAGACTAATTGGTCATTAAGTTTTGAAGGTGTATAATCAGGCTTAATGCGGATGGCCTCACAACCTTAATTGCTTAATAGTGTGCTTAACCTATGTTAGTGAGACCATTTCAATTACTGCTGTTGGTATAGTAAGAGATGCCAATGACACCTGTCGAATAGCACATATTACAGCATTTCATTTAACAAAATCTTCATATGTAAGCAATATTAATGGGAATGCTAATATTTGCTTTTCCCAGCTGTCAGTAGCTCCAGCTGTTTTTTCTCCCCTCCTCATCTTCACGTTTCTGGATTTTCCATACCTCTTCTCCCACCTCCTGCTGCGCTAAGAATTTCTTCCTTTGCTTGATGTGATCCTCTTTTGCCTCTCCATGCATCTGATGGATGACTAACGGTGACTTTACCCTCTCTCATTAGTCTGTACGTCACTCCTCGCTCTGCCGGTCAGTAATGAAGTTGATTTCTGGTTAGTAAGAGAAAAGAACCTGACTACTGAAGCAGCACACACATCAGACACATCAGTCTTTCTGATAGACTCCTAAGCTAGGAAGGATGGGCTCTGGTTACAGTGTATTTTCACTTGTCTAGATTTTCTTTTGTCTTCAAAAAAGGTATGAAACTTGGAGGGACAGATGAAACAGGAAATGAGAGAAATCAAAAGGGAAAATATGGATGACACTAGAAGGAAAAAAAGATGGGAAGGGAAAGTTGTATTTGGGAAAGAAGGGGATAGATAAAGTTTGACTTGATAAACTGTAGAACTTACTTAAACTTTGTCTTTGATCATGCAAATGATGTTCAGTTTGAGAGTAGACGTGTATACAAATCCAGTACTATTGCCATGCCGTTGGCAGGTTGGCATCTTAGTACGCTGTAGACCTTATATTCAGGCTGAATACAGAAATGGGGATCTATACAGGGGGAAGGGCTTGAAGGTGTTTTCTGCGCTGCTTGTTTCTCTCTAGCACATATAAATCAGTATTTTCATTTGCCTTTCACCAAAATATTTTTTTTTGAAGAATGAAAGTGTAAATGCAAACTACTCACAACCCTTAATAAGCATAAATATTAATATTATTAATATTCAGGTGTACTTAAAACATGCATCAAAATTGTCAGTTAAAGCAGCTTTAACATCACCAGTAGTTGTTCTTCATATATACTTAGTTGGTATCAGACTGTGCAGCTCTGCAATAATCCCCTTTTAATTTCCAGTAGACAGCTAACTGTGGTGCTTTACTTCCTCATGACTGAACTGAAATACAGAGTGAACTGAAGCCTCAGCATGGGTGAAATAAACATTACACATTTGTATAGGAAAGCTAAATGTATGTGCTAGGAGTAGCTAGATGAGTATGTTGGCACTTTGCTTACATGAGAGATGGTGTCAAATTCTAGGGGAAATTTAAATGTTTTTTCATGGGTGGGGAAGGAACAGTTAATTACTTCTGTGATTTTGGAGTCAGTTTGGGATGTTGACTTAAATGGTGATTTGTGAAATAGCTAAAACTGAAGGTTGGTGTGTGCAGATCAAAGTCTGCCCAGGTTCTGGAGATGTTGGTTGGAATATATTGCTGGTTTCGTGTGGTCTGGAAATAGAGAGGTAGAACTGTGTCATTTTATTCTGCCAACTTCTTTTCCAAGTTATTTCACAAACAGAAGAAGTGGAAGCCTTATTTTCACTTTCTTCTGCCATTCTTCTAGTTCAGCTTGATTTCTAAAACTCAATTCAGTATAATTCTGTATCTAGAGAATACACAAGACCTGGTAGAATGAAATAAAGTGCTAGTGAATGAGAAAAACAAGTATGAGTTTGCTTTCGAGATCTAATTTTTTATATTAATATTTCTTTTCAAATTTTTTTGTTTTGACAACTTGCAGCTTTTTTTCTAGTAGCCTGTTACTTTAAGGTATGGACTTGTACCTTCAGGAGATAGTTTGAAAAGAGCAGCATTGAAAAATACTTCCTCTGCCAAACGGAAAAATACTGTTCCAAGCAAATGTTACAGAGAACCTAATTGTACACAGTGATTTTTCCAGAGTGCCTAAAATAGAAACTTTCAGTCTTGATGTGAAGCAAAGTTCTCCACGCAGATTTTGTTTATATTGTATGAAAGCCTGGTCCTGACTGTATTGTACAGTGCAAAAAATATATAATACAGATGTATTCCCCAGCTGGATGATCTTATGCTTTAAGAAGCTGCGTGTAATAATTTTAACTGATATTGCTATGCTCTGTTCACTGTGTTGATGACCAAACCATAAATTCGGTTATAAACAACAGAAAAGTTTAAACTGAAATAGCAGACAGTGTCATGTATTGAACCCTGGTGGAATCTGTATTTGGAACTGACACCTGTCTAAGCTAAAGAGGAAGCTGAGGAATGGATGAAGGGAATGAGAAAGTACTGTATCTTTAGTGGAAATTTTTTGCATTGTTGCTTGGGTCTTTAGGAAATATAATGCAAGAAAAAGCTCTACTGTAACCCCATCAAACTGCAAGATGAGGCTCTATTCGGTATACACTGGAACATATACTTCAGCATTTAGAAGAATTGAGCTCTTATCTAAATTGGTAAGCTTAAAGTTCAGGTTCTTGCATAGCAGCAGTAATTCCCCAGAACAGCACAAATGCCTTTTTGATAGTGAATTGTGGTGTTGAATTACACAGCCAGTTACACGCACAGTGCTGGTTTGTTTGTTGGTTTGAATTGACCTTACTAAGATCGCAGAGCCATGTACTTAAAAGTTAGGGAATGTAAGAACTAAGGTGACTTTACAGTTCTAATTCATTCCTGGGCATGAATTTTTCAAATCTTTAATTGCATCATCTCATCTGTCTGTGATTCTCACAAAGCCAGAGCTTACTTAGTAGCTCAGGAAGAAGGAAGCTCACTTTACGTGAACAGTTCTTCAATATTGTCAGGCGGCGTGGCCGCTCTCTTAAGTGCTGCATAATAGATGAACCCTGTTCTGAAGAAAAAAGGATCTTATGTTTTTGGTACTCATTGCTCTCTTACTGGAGTGCTTCATAAAGAAATTTATTAATTCAATTTCACAGCAAACCTAGTCAATTTGGGGAAAGGGAGTGTTGCCATTACATTACCAGTAGGTGGGCAAACTGTAGAGGTATCAAAATCAAAACAGTGCCCATTCTGAGTGCCTAGTATCTGAAGCTTTTGATAGCTCTTGATATGCTTAATACAGCGCTTTTGTTGGCTTTGATTGCAGTGGTGGTATTTCTTCAGCAGTGAAGACGCAGAGTTCGGACTGCAATCAAATGAGTAGTGTGCAATTACTCTGAAGAGTTTGGCTTGAGCATTTTGCACAGCTTCACGCTAGGCAAAGGAACGAATAAGGTTTCTCAGCATTTTACTTTTTTCACTCTGTTTTGATGGTAATATCACAGTAAGCAGTTCCTGCGCCCTTTTACCATCACTTGCTTGCTTCCATCATCAGATAGTTCTGCTACTTGAGGGAAATGTGTGATTGCACAGGGAGACCAATCTAAGTGCCAGTTCTTGCTGTTTAATCGTGCGGCTGTGGTGGGGCAAAAGCTGCGTCAGCCAGATCAGTTCTTTGATATGGTTTGTAGTCTGGCTGCATGAACAGTTGCATTGGCATAATGGAAAGGCCAGCAGCAAGTTTTGGGTTTGGGAGGGTGGGAACTGCCTGAAGTGAATTTGGAAACAATTTAAGAAGCACTGCTGCCAGACGTGCAGGCTCAGCCAAATTTTTCTTCCTCTCTCCCCCTCCCCTCTGCCCTCCCCACATCAGTCATCTCCTGTCTGCTGCAAGGAATGAGGCAGGGGTCCTAAGAAGTGAAACAAGATCCTAGTGATAAGTGTTGTGACACAAGCCTCTTGTACCCTTAGATCATTTCCTGGGCATGTTTTGAAATAGCAGCCTTATGGGAAAGGTGGGAGCGAGTCCCTCCAGCGCTGGCATTGGGCCCTGGTTCCAGTTTCTTGTCCAGCAAGTTTCCCTTCCCTTTAGTCACTAGTTTTATCTCCTTGTCACTCACTTCTTACCCCTCCATCCCTCCCTTACCCAGCCTGGTGGTTCCTCATTCTGCTCTGTTTCCCATCTGCAGCCTTTTTAAAAGAGTTGGTCTTGGGAAGGGGGCTGTATATAGTCTGTCTGCAATGATGATGGCTTTCTCCATCTCAAAACGTGCTCAGCAAGGAAGGACTCTTCAATTTGTAGTTGCTATGCTCTCTGTCAGCTACCGGGCAGGTTCAAATGGAGGGTGTTTTCAGGGCCTCTTAGCTCAGCCACCTTTGGGCAGGTTTTCACACAGATGGAAAAAACATGTTGGGATGTAAAAGGACTCCTTTCTCTGGCACATTTCAAGCCCTTCTTCCAGAAGTGAAGAAGCTAGGCCTTGTCAAATAAGAGGACCAGAATTCAACATAGGAAGAAAATAGATGGTTTTGCCAACTTTAGTCTTGAAAACAGCCTACTTTGGTTGATTCACCCCCCCACCCCCACCCCCCCTTCTTTTCTTCACCC
>NW_009232133.1:0-4543 GCF_000690835.1 Fulmarus glacialis
GGGCGATCCAAACCCCGGATCGACGTTTTTCACGAGAAGAAAAATATTTCCACAGCCGGAATTGAGTCGACCTGTTTGGACAGTTTTAAGACGGCTCCACGGACGCAGCGTAGCTGGATTGGGGCTGCCGCAAGCTGTCGGGTGTAGGTACGACCCCTCCGCTCCCCGTTCCTGCTCCCAGCCCGTGGCTGCCGCTAACGCAAACCGTACAACGAGATCCATCTGCACGGGGAACTGGGGTTCTGCGGCTTTGCCCTGGCGCCCGGGCACTCGGAGCTTGTCGTGCTAAACCGGCGGTAAAGGGCAACCGGCGGCCAGCACCACGACTGCTGACAACGGTTTACATCGGGCGCTAGAGTGCATGCCCGCCTAAGTGGATCCACAAATAATCATCCCAGGCTATACAAGAAGTGTTAGGCTGCTAAGATAGAGTTTAGTCTGCTACAAAACATACTAAAATCAATCCCCTCTGAAGGAAACCCAACATTTCTTTTGTACGTTTAGTTATTTTAAAAACCCATAATTTGCATGAAAATTGCCAGCTCATACAGATGAGCACAAAAATAGCATGGTTTACAACCCCCCTGAGTGTACACGCTGAAGTAATTCTGTGCTATCGCATTTCAAAGATACACACTAATACTGTCCTGTAGAAAGCATTTAAATGGCCGTACTCCTCAGGGCCTTTAAAACACATTTACAGGGTTCTCAGTGTGCTGATACGATTTAAAAAGGGGAAAAGAACCCAACCCAGGTTCAGCCCGTTTTGTTTTGTGAGTTAGTGTCCAGCCACTGCGGCCTCTTCCAGACAAAAAATCATGACGCTGTTTTCTTTGGCAATGGGCTCATTTTGTTTCTTGAAAGGGGAAGAGTGGAGGGATTGCAGAAGTAGCTGCTCACAAATGAAGCCATTATGGGCTGGTAAATGGCGTGCCTCGCACTGGGAGTCATATAAACCTTTATTCTTCAGAATTTTTATGTGGTAAAGATTAGAGGTGGACTGCAACCCCCAGCTGTGCTGATCCTGCTCAATTAAATACAAAGGGATTTCAGCAGCTCAGCTGGATTTGCGGCGAGCCTCGGGCGGGAGTTCCAGCTGGGACAGAACGTACCGGAGGCACCGTCCAGTGAAGGAGCTCACGGGAGGCCAGGCTGAGGTGCTGCTCTCTCCTTCAAAGCCACTGCAGTTTGGGAAACTTCCCCTTCGACAGAGCCAGGGCCCATCTCCCTAATGAGAAAGTGGCAAAGCATCAGTAAGACGAATCCTTTCCCCTTGGCAAAAAACAAGAGAGTGGCTTTGTTATTACAGCTGGCAGAGCCCAGGGACTTTCCACACCACGCACACTTAACATCACCTGTCATTAGGGCCAGAGGCAGGCTCTCCCCGAGCCCTGAAAACACACCCCGGGAACACAGTTCTTTTTCAGAAGCTTTGTGAAGGCCCATTTCTTTTGTTACACGTACAAGGAGTTGCCTGATTTCTCTGCCTTTTGTTTCAAGTGAGCAGCTCGAGCATATGTGAAGTGATAGGTGGGAGGAAGAGATGGGAGTTAGGTGTTTGAGTTTGTGTATTTAACTTTAGTTAGAAAACATACTGTTGGGGTGGGGGGGGGCGTTTTTTGTTGGTTTGTTTGTTTTTAATGAGCACCGCAGACCCCTCTCTACCCGATCCCCGTGTTTCTCCCCGGTAACTCATTCAGGGATGCCCTCGCTTCCTCCGGCAGGAAAGCACCTAGCAACAATTACGACTCTACGCTCACAGCTAAACTATTTGCAACACCAACTGCTGGGGAGGCTGTCACCAATATGTCATTTCCTAATGCTCATGGGCTGAGTTAAATCAATTCTTAACATTCCCCAGTGGTAACTGATGACGAGTCCCCTGCAGAGACGACGCTAATCATCTGCCAAAACTCAAAACCCTGGAGTTGTTTCAAGAAAGTAAAAATGATGTTTCAAACCACTACTCAAAACCCCCCAGAACAACCAAAAGCAAAGCAGCTACCAACACAGAAGCACCCAGGCAGTGAGACTGGACAGGGACAGAGCTGCAAATAAAGAGCAGGGACGGGTACCACCAAGAACTGTGGGTGATGATTTGACCAAAGGACTGGCAGAGAAAACCTAAACCGATTCGGTCCCTCTCCCAGGCTCCCTGGTCCTCTCCTTCCTCCCTACCCTTACATCCCTGACTTACTAAGCTGACCCTACTGGAAAATGTATTTTCTAGACAAAACCGTCATTTGTTGGTTTCCAGTTGCAACTCTGAACATCTTTGACATGTCACCTGCAAACAATTTTCCAGGGAGTTTTAATTATCTGGAAAATCTGAATATCTTAACAGTGAATTAAAATTCATTTGGGCTGAAGACAAAGATGACACACGCTGACATTTTTAAAGACCCCAGGGTTAACTCTACCTAATTAACAACATTAAACAGTCATCAGACACTCGGTCCTGTGCTCATAGAGCAAATATTACAAATGTGAAGAGAATGAAGAATATAAATTCCACATTCCACAAAAACGCGAAGCAGGGATCTGATTTTAAACAATTTTGGCAGCAAAAATATTTTACTATGATTTACGAGAGAATGAGACCAAATCTCAGGAACTGGGACAGCCATCTTTTCTTGTCAGACAGCCAAACCTGAAGTCTCTGCTGTCTGTTGATAAATGGCAAGGATTCCCTCTCCTCCCCCATCCTCTCCTACGAGCAGTTGCTGACGGCGCAGCCTGGTAATACAGACAATAATCCACTTTCCAGACTTCTGTGGGGGACATTAAGAAAGGTATTGTCATTTTGAAGGCAGTAAAACCGAGGATTGAAAATCTAAATTCAATCCCTTACCATGTTAAAATGTTATCATACCCTTTTTTTTAGACAATTTTAATACTGCCATACATCAAGATAAATTTCTGCAAACTAATATTTGAACTACGTGAAACCCAGTTTTCCCAAGAGACAGCCAACTCTGTGAATACAATTATCAGGAGTTCACTAACAGAGTCTCTTGATGTACTTTTTAAACAACGTAGGAGCATCTCAACACATTTTTATGTGTGATATGAAACTGTGACTACTTGTCATTATCTGATATTTATTAAATAAACCAACAAGCCTGTACGAGAGTCTCAAAGCAAGACAACAGCAGCCCAGACACTATTTTGTTGTATGCAGAGGAATTTTAAATCAGATGTTTCCTACTATCTACAAGTGGCCAAACATAAGTAGATTTAATATATAGATGTTATTCTGTAATACAATGGCCAATAGTTGACACCTCACCTAAAGCACTGGCTGTTTGGGTGAGGTAATCCCGACGTGGTCCAGTAGTGATTCAGACAGTAATTCAGGTTGGATAGGACCTCAGGAGGTTATGAAGTCCAACCTCCTGCTCAACGCAGGATCAGCTGCTACACCAGAGCAGGTTGCTCAGGGCTTTACGCAGTCTACAGTTTTATCTGTTAGTCACCCCTTCCTCTCCTGTGGCAATGTTCCTTGCCTACAAACATGCAGTGGTCAACAGCACAGAAACGTACATCCATCAAGGCCAAACCAACTTACAGGAGCAGAATACATTCATTAAAACTTGAAATATAAGACACTTTTTTCCTAGGCAGTTGGTATTTTCTTTTTTTCTAACAGTGAAAAACTGTTTGTGGCCCCCTGGAGAAGATAGGCTCTGTTTAATGACCAAAACCCCAAAAAATCAGGAGACCTTGCTTGAATGTGCTGAGATGACCAAGGAACCCATAGCAGTAAAGAACTTAACAAATTAAACCAGTGTACTAATGACCTAAGAAATGACACTATATGTGCATGTCTTTAAAACATCATCTATGATTACATAATGAGCATGAATACAAACAAAAGCAGCAGTTTGGGCCTAAATCTGACAGAGTAACAGTGACTTGTAACCATCTACAAGTCATGTATTCTTATGAGAACACAATTTCTCCATTTTTTTTGTCCTGTTCCAGCAGTATGGGCACAGATGAAGCAACATTGTCCCAGACTCAGACCAAATGCTGGTTTTGCAGCCAACTTTGTGCGATTTTATTAGGACCTTTGGTTGTACTGTGCTGCAGAAAACACAGGGTCATATCTGGCTTGTGCTGCCATTTCCATATTGAAGTTGGAGTCTGTTAAGCAAGTGGTATTCGAGCTGAGACATTTCTTTCAAGCACGCTTTTACAAGACGCTTGCCAGTCAGATGCATGACTTCAGTCTGTAAGTCAACATAAAACTCAAGAGGAAGTTTACTGACCGAGTTAACGACCTAATGACAGGCTAAATGTTCCGTTTCCGGCACGCCAGGCTTCTTAATGCAGCCTGACTCTGTTTAAAGTCGCTTTTCGGTATGTACTTGTGCAATGTTTGAGGGAGCTGCGAGGTGCGTTCCCCACAGCCTGACTGGAAGTGAACCCCCTTCTACCTCAGATGCCACACTACTGCGCTCGGCCCCCCGCCGCCCTTTCCCGCCGCCCGGGGGTTTACCTCAGCGCTGACACTACACCCACCCCATCGGCCCTAGCGCAG
>NW_009232134.1:0-12501 GCF_000690835.1 Fulmarus glacialis
TGATTCTATGATTCTATGATTCATAAGACCCGAACCTCACATAAATAAATAGAAAAGTTTACTTGCATACAAAAAATGCAAATACTATGTTTGCAAGCTATGAAGAAACTCAGACTTTAATTGTAAGGTGTGTAACAAGAGATATGAAATAATTAAAATATGATAAGCAGTTAAATGACAAATTTCCATCTAGGACATACTTAGTATGAGCTACAGACAAAAGTTCTGATATATATGCATCTGTAGCTTATTAAATACATATTTATACATAAATAAAATTAATATAGTGACATAGGAATAGAAATGGGTTTGTGAGCCCCTTCCTCTTGCAGGTTATAAAATATTAGTGTTCAAAATCTATATTAAAAATAATTAGTCTTTCTTCACCTGTTACTGTTATTGGACCTTCTTCCCCTGACATTTAGAAACACAACTTTTCTTTCCAGGGTAAATTTCACTGCAGCTCATTTCACTCATTTTCTTTTGTACCCACATTATCCTTCAAAACAAATAGTTCTCCTCTCATCCCCTTCTCTTGCCCCTAATTAGTTTTCAAACATGTTCTTAGACTTTATTTTGCTACTTTATTGTTGCCTTTTCCTCAGTTTCTTTAACTTGCCAGTGTCAAAGTTACCACTACTTCTACTACTTCATCTTTGTGGTCATTCAGTTCTTAAAGTGGTACACTAATAATCCTTTTCTGTGTTGACAAAATGTTTAATTTCTGTCATCAGTGTGTTCAACTTTTACACATTCTTTTTACATTATCAGTGAAAATATTAAATAATATCTTCAAGAAGGATAATTTTGGAAGTCCAAGCCTTTCATATGACCCACTGGCGTGTTTCAGCTGGCCTTGACAGTTTCTTATAACTGTCACTGCAGTTGCACTGCAGCTGTGTCTGCATGCAGTCTCATATATGACTTGCCCTGATCTGCTGATGTAATTTCCTAGCTTGACCTTGAACCTGCTCATAACTAAAGAATTGCTGGATGGCCACTGGACCGTAGCTGACCTTGGTTACTTTTTTCTGGACCTGATCGTGTCCCTGACTTGCTGGCTCAGCATCCTGGCTCCTTGCAGGTGAGGCTACTGCCCCAGCCTGCCTTGCTGTGAGTCTAATCTGATGGCTTGCCATCCCTTGAGGAGCTGCCAGCCCTTGCCTCTACCTTACAGCATCTACAATTAAAGGATGATGACGTGAAAAATTTAAGTGCCCATTGACCTTTACTGTCCCCAAGAACCTCTATAAATTTTGGATGGAGCTACCAACATGGTAGTTGGATGGGATTCAGAAACGGAACAACTTTCCATGAATCCAGAGCTCCCTGAACTGCTGCTTTGACAATACCTTATTTTTCTATTTGTGCAGAAATGGTCCAGTAAAAAAATACTAATGCAAGAACATCGTTTTCCTTTCCCATACAAGATTGTATCTTTTAAATATAAGTTCTACTCCACTTTAATCCATATTTTAAAGTACTATTTATTATATCTGGATTTTGAAGAAGGAAATACAGCTCTCCAAACTAATTTTCAAACATAACCCAGACTGCGGAAAACAGTAATATATTTAAAGCAACAAGTTTTAATTATGAAGAAATCATTAATTTAATATGAATATAACTTTGTATAACTCTGTCTTGATGATTTAGCATGTCTTGTTAACTTGTATGCAATATAATAAAGTAGTGGAATAACAGCAATTCCAATACAAGATGCAGGTAAATTTAAGACTAAATGCCTCTTAGTTATAATGATGTATATTTAAGAGGTACCATTGAGCCTAACTTGGGATGAGCATTGGGGGAAAGGCTTGTATCAGGACAGGAGTACATTTATTGTATGTGTTTGGGGAAAATATTTTGCAACACCTTTCTAGATACCATAGATTTTGTCAGTCTTATTAAAAAAAAATTAATTCAGATCAGATGAATCAAAAAAAAAGGGTTGGATCCATTTTTTTAACTAAATTTGTTAGTAATAAATGTCTATGAAAGAGAAAGTGAGGCAAATAAGCACTGAAAGTTAGAATAACACAGCCAGTAAAATTATGTTTTTGAAGGAATATGGCATGCTTTAAATATGCTAAGTAAGCTTGATTCTGCATTCTGTAGTCTAAATTAATGCAAATGCCACCACTTATTTTAAATGGTACAAAACAAGCACTTCACTAATTATTCTAGAATAAGGAGCTGGCCAGAGATTTGCTTCAGTTCATGTCTTCATATCAGAAGCTTCTGCTATATACAGGAGCTGTAAAAATCAGCATTTCTCCACATTTTCATTTCAAAACAGGCTATAATCCCACTTTACCACAATATACATAATATATGATTTCAAATAATCAAATCACTTCAGGAGGGGAATTATGTCTTCTACCTGCCCCTTTGATGGTAGATGTTTGTGGTCAGTTTCATAAAACAGTAGCACTTTTTTTTTTTTTTTTTTTTTAAATATTTATGTAAACACACACACCCAGACACACACACCCATTCAGTTTTTCTGAGAGCCTATGCTACTGGTCCAGAGGTTTGGTCATTTCAGAGGAAGAATTCTGCGCTTGAAGGCATCAGGAGCAAATTGCATTTGTGTTGCTTTCACAGTCTCAGGACTGGGCTCTTCAATTCCATTTTCTTAAACCTGCCCTCTTATCCATTGTGCAATTTTGCATGGTAACACTCTCAGATTCTTTTCTCAAGCAGCTAGACAAAACATCTTCTCAGCCCACCAATTTTGTATATTGCTTTAGCAAGAAGAAAAGCTAATCACTGTAATCCCCAAGATTTGCCCATTTACCTTCTTAATCTGTGGCTTTTCAATATTTATGGCAATACATTGGTTTGTGCTCGGGAGTGCAAGTTAAAAGTAATTGCTTTTGCTCTATTTGCTTTTATGAAGGTACTATATTCATCACATGTTACAGCATTGTCTATATCCCCAACAAATAATTCACCTTTGTAAACTTTATATGCATTCTGCTGTGCTCTTCTCTGTGTGAGATGAAGTGGCAAGCTGACCAGTTCTTAAGATCTGTTGACTGCATGTCTACCAAGGTGTTAATAACGAATGCCCAGCTGTGATGGGCTGGATACATGGTTAACATAAGTGATAGATAAATGCCCAAGTAATTCTTATATGGTGAAACAGGGTATAGAAAAAACACAGCACATCTGCCCATAAAGACACTTTGAAGATACTTTTGATCACGCTTGGTTTAGTGCCAAAGCTTTTGATGTCCCATCTCCAAGTAAACAAGATTGAAATACCGTGATAACCAGCCATTTTAAACAGCATCCCTTGAGCAGTAATCTGTTCAAGATAGAGGGAGGAGATGGCTGCAGACTAGCTCACTACACTGCCAGACTGCGTGCTGAAAGCATATGAGATTAAAGGTACTTATCATGTGGAACCCATTTAAGCATCAACCAAGTTTAACTCAGCAATCAGAGACTGTCATTTATAAAATGACTAGAAAGAACACCATTGCATTCTGCTGCTTTTTGGAGCTTCTTACAGTATTATTTGATTAATTGTATTGTCACAGTTTTTTTATGTATTGCATATAATCTACTAGCTAACATAATGTGTGAAGCTTTTTGTATCTAATCTGAATGTTTTTTAGTTCACTTGCCTTTATCCCTCAGCTCTCTATTCTCAGTCCTGTTCTCTGATTAATCAGATTCCGTCTGGACCTGATGACCTCTGTTTGGAAAATTTTAAGTGCTTCATCACAGGTCAATTTCTGTGATCTCTTCCCGAGTTTTCTGTTTCATGTCATGTGCTCATTTTAGGGATTTGATCCCTTAATGTTCCAAAATTGACTCATTAGTTCAAATCAGACATAATCTCTTCTATAATGTTTGCTTTGTTAGAATCCAGTTCTGATACCTTTACAGTGCCATAACTGTGCTGCAAGTTAAACTCCCTCGTTATCCATATGTTGCATGGGGCTTAGAATGTAAGTTCCCACTCACTACTGAAGTATGTAGTCTAATGATCAGATTAAATATAAAAGGAATGTTTACCATTCCTTCAGCTACGTTTTCTGAAGGAGAGTGGCTATGGCTGGTGTGATTTATATTTATCAGGGATGTTGATGTGTGTTAAGTATGCTCCAGTGTGCTATGACAGATGTTATCTGTTTTGTTTGTGTGTATTTTACTGTACAGACACTGTATACTTTGTTTGAAAGAGAGTTTCTGGACAAAAGAAATGAAGGCTGACTTTGTCTTGTCTTAACAGCTGTGCACTGTATCATAAGAATCATATACAGGAGGAAAAGATTTTCCCTGCAAATAACTGAGCATGTTCAGCTAGTGAAATCTTCTAGAGTGTGAGAAGGGAGGGCAGCCAGATAAAAGACACAGCAGGCAGTGAAACTGCAACATGTGCAGAAACTGAAATGCTTCACTGATGCATTTCTATGGAAAGACTGAACTTGGCAACCGTGAATGTAGCAAACAGTAAGGGCAGGCTTCAGCATAATGAGGATATGTTTTCTTTCAATATGGTGGTCATTTTAGCTCATGGTTAAGTAAGTTCACACTGCTAATTCACATAAATTTTTACAGGCAGCCATGTAGGGAACGTGAATGGAGCACATAGTCTTTTGTTAGTCAGTTCTTTACACTATTGTAAAGGTTCCTCCTGGAACCTGGTGAGAATTGTGTGAAGTTATTTCTAACCCAAAAAGTGATTGAAAGTTGCTTGATGGTGAACAAGCTAGAAGAAACAACCCACTCCATAAGGAAACATTGGATAAGAGAAAGACTGGTTTACAAGCCCTTTATTTTAACTTTCATTACCTGACAGATCTGAGTCTTCTCTATTTCAAAGGCTCCCTTGTTTCCGTGTCTTAATATAACCTCATGATTTCTTTTTTTTAATGTGAGCTTTTTACGGAACAGCTGCTAGTAGTTTCACTTCAATATATCAGCAGGGACATTTTCACACATACAACCGGAGGTTTTATAGTGGTCAGCCTTTCTTTTGCATTGTTATAAAACTTATTTGCTCACATTTTGGTGCTTTCATACAAGACTGAACACCCATGCTCTCTAAATGTTAATGTATGAGCATCAAATTAATGTAAGTGCCTAACGGCTTTACAGATGCAGGGATAAGAGCTTTCTGGGCCTTTTTTGCATTGCCTGGATCATTTCTGTAAATTCATTAAAATACTTGAAGACCACTTTCTGAGTGTCACCATTAATAGCTGTCATTAATGACGAAGCTATTTTTTATTACCTGCAGGACTTAATATTATTCAAATATAGATGAATAGCTGTCTTTAAACACAACTAAAGACACTCAACTTTTCACTTGGATCATCTGATAATGTAGGGCTTCTGGGCAACTGGACAGCTGCACGCTGGTAGAATTTCCTCTGTACCTTTACTCTTATGAACTGATTCCATAAATCTCTACCCATTAGTAGTTTGGAGTATTCCCATTGTCCTTTTTCCTCCAAGTTAATCTTCTTTAAATTTTAATATAGTTAGAAAATAAATTCTGAGCTTTAAGCTGCAACTAGTTCAACCTTTGAAGTTATGGTTTAGTTAGAATTGGCTTGGTAGTCAATGTGCATAGACTTCTCTTTTAGGTGTTCTTACTATCACTTCTCCAGCAGGAGTTCAAAGAGAAATTAGAAATTTCTTTCTTCCTCCTTGGATATTCTACTCATTTCTGAAACAGACTTGAATAATTTTTCCCTGAGCAGGCTTTTCCTGTTCTAGACTGAAATCTGGAAACTAACAAAAACTGAAAAAGAAAAAAAAAAAAAAATTGCTCTTAGAGATCTAAAAAAGGAAAACAAACCTTCAACACTAGTACAGAGGAAGAGTGAACTGAGATTCAGGCATGAGTATTGCTTTACACTTCATTGTTAGTTGTATTAGCTATTATATTAAGAACCAACTATTAGCTGGTTTTGTTGTTTTTGGGGTTGTTTGGTGGGTTTTTTTACCTCATACTTTCTAAGGATTGACTGATGTTTAACTAAGCAGGTGCAAATCAATTGGTACCAGGCACAAGGTACATCATTGTACCTCAAAAATGGATAATCATTACATATTGTACATTTCTACATAGAAAAAATTTACCAGTTTCAGCTATGATTTTTCTATTAATTGCAATATATAAATGATGCTTTACAAAAAGAAACATTTCACAGTCAGTTGAAACTCTGAAAGAATAACTTCATAATATTTAGGAAAAAAAATACAATTTTCACAAAATAGAATGACTTACAAGTATATTTTATATATTTACACACGTAAATATACTTTCACATTGATTCCTACCTAAGGTATTAGTCATTTGTTTCTAATCAGAGGTTTCATAGGCTAAACACAAAAAATTAAAGAGAATTTCTGAAATCTAAGGACAAATATTTTCTACTTTCACAAGTCAAGCAGCTTGATTTTAAAAAGAAATGATACTTTGAAGTAAAACCTATACACAATTAAGCTAGTTGTAGTTATTAACAGGTATGTCACATACCAAACACATTTCTAAAACACTATTATATTTTGAAATGTTATTCACAAATCTCACATTAAAATTTGAATTTTTAATTTTAAAAAAAATTGCAAATTTCTTTAAAAAATAATTTAACTGCCTTTTATTCATTCTTGTCTTGCACTAGGTATTGCTCAGTAGAATCATAGAATCATACTGCAGTTGAGGTAGGAAAGATCCTCTTGAGATCACCTAGTCCAATTTCCCTGCTTAAAGTAGGGTCACTTAAAACAGGTTACCCAGGATATTGCCCACTTGAGTTTTGAGTATCTCAATGGATGGAGACTCTACAACCTCTGCAATGATTTTCCTTGCGTTTCCTGTATTTTCTGTATTTCAGTTTGTGTCCATTGTCTCTTGTCCTTTCACTGGTGTACTAGGTCTGGGATGGAGTTAATCTTATTCATAGCAGCCCGTATAGTGCTGTGTTTTGGATTTGTGACCAAAACAGTGTTGATAATACACCAGTATTCTAATATCGCTGAACAGTTCTTACACAGCATCAAAGGTGCACAAGAAGTTGGGAGGGGACACAGCGAGGACAGCTGACCCCAACCAACCATACAGCAATAAAACCTAGGGAAAAGGAGGAGGAAGATGAGGTGTTTGGGGTTATGGTTGTCTTCTCAAGTAACTGTTACATGTGATGCAGCCCTGTGTTCCAAGAAGTGGCTAAACATCTGCCTGCTGGTAGGAAGTAGTAAATGAATTATTTATTTTGCTTTGCTTGCAGAAGCAGCTTTACTTCGCTTATTAACCTGTCTTTATCTCAACCCACAAGTTTTTCTCCCTTTTACCCTTCCAATTTTCTCCCCCATTCTGCTGTGGAGGAGTGAGGGAGAGGTTGTGTGGGGCTTAGCTGCCTGCCGGAGTTAATCTGCCACAATCACATATGAGAGTTGTTCATTGTGCTCAAGGCTAGCTTCTCTGTGTGATGATGATTGTGCATTCCTATATTTTTCCACTTTTTTGAATGTATGATTTGTTTAAAAAATATATTAATATGACTTCTTATCCTATGCAATTTTTAATGTAATTATTAATTTTTGTATGCATCGTGGAAAAGATTTCTGCTGATGAGGTTTGAAGCCCAACCATTCACTTAAGTCTATTCTTGTAGTTTTTGCATAGTTTAGTTTAGGTATCTTTAATTGACACAAACATTTCTCACAGACTCTCAATACATGCTAATCAGTCTCAATTCAAACTAGATAAGAAACATCACAGAAACTGTTGCTCAGTTCTGAGCAGTGGTTGGTTCTGAAAATTTTAACCAGCATGAGTCAGGACGCCTAAAGTGAAGAGTATATGTACACAAACAATATTTAAATTAAGTCAGTGGCATTCTACATCATTTACTCTTTTTAATAGTCAGCCTTTCTCTCCATCCCTTTTGAAAGTCACCTGACATTTTAATTAAGTTACTTGATAAGAAGCTTTACCTAAAAAGGTGAACATTTTTTTTTTTTTTATCAAATATATTCCTGTTTCTTGCTAGCCCTAATAAATTATAAGAATGAAGAATCTTAATTAAAAAAAAAAAAAAAAACAACAAAACCAAAACAAAACAACAAGGGAACTGCAGCAGAAAAAAGAGAATACTGAAATGTTGCTGGTCAGTAAAAAATAATGTGGAAATCTATAGGGGGAACAAAAGGAATTTCCTAAACAATTAATTTTACTGTGACAAGTTACCTTGTAGGAAGGAAATCAGAATGAGCAGTTTATCAATGCTGATGGAGACAAATGGTGACTTCTGTACAAAACGTTGTTAAACTAAATATCCCATCTTTCACTGCATTCAAAGAAAGCAACATATATTGGTAGCAATAATCTATGCAAGTCATAATCTTTTATTAAATAAGATTTTTTTTTTTTTAAATTATGCAAAGAAAAGCTTATGTTCTCCTGTCAAATACTTTGGTTAGGAAAGTTTGAGGTGTATTCATTTTAAAATAATATTAATGCAAAGAATAGGAATTAATGCAAGAGAAGGTATATATTTTTAGTTACATATTTTAATCTACTATTAAAGGGCTAATATAGTAGATCATTTGCACACTGCATCCAAGAATAATGGAAACATTTTAGTAAAGTTTATTTATGTGCTATTATCTAAACTACTACATTTATTGGGAAAAATTTCTGCTTGACATTTTGTGTTTTGATTGGCATTTACTAGTTGCCAGCTGTCAGAAGGAAAGGACTGCAACACATGCCGTTAGCAGCATATGCCTTTTTGGGCGCTGAATAGCGTTTTCATACAAGGAATCAAATGATCCATAACATACTATGCTGTCGTTTAAAAACCGCATCAGAACTGTAACATTTTTCATGCTCATAATAAATTTTGTTCCCCAAGGCTCAATCTAGCATTTTCTCACTATGTTTGGGGACATAATGAGGAAAACATTTATTCTATTAATTGGCATTACTTTTTTTCAGTATGTTAACGATTTTCTTAGAATGGAGATTTCTTGCAACAGTTTTTGGAAGACACTGGTTTCCGTGCTTTGCTACTCTCTGTCAGATGGATCTATCTTTTTTTTCCTACCACACTATCTTCTCCATCATTCATAACTCTGATAAGTACTTATCAGATAAGATAAAGATTTGATAGCCAAGTCATTTTTTCTTTCCCCCAGTCACTTTTTTTTGTTTTTGTGTGATAAACTATTGCAGAGATTTTTAAGAATGTGTGGGTAAATGAGAAATTCATTAGTTATTTTGTGATAAAAATACATACTTATTCTACTAATTATACTACCTTTTAACCTTATTTTGCTGAGGAAACAATCACCTCACTTTCTCTCAAAGAAACAAAAGCCAGTTTGCTTCCTGGAAAGAGAAATTTTATTTTCTGACTATTATAGAAACTCACTGATGTCTGGATTTCTTTATCAAAAGTTTGCCTCCTGATATGTCAAAACTAGGAGAAAAGCTACTCTAAATTCCCTGAATATTCAAAAGGAAAAAATTAGTATTGCCTTGGTGGATGATTTAATACAATTATCTTACTCCAAGAACTATTTGAGGAGCTATTCAACCTGTGATACTAACCTGAACGAACAGGTATTTAAATTAAGAAGTTTCATTTATTCTTGAACACTTAGGAACAATGGATCATTGTTTTCTAAGAAATATTTTACTGTTATTAAATACTGAATATTACTGAATTTCTCCAAGAGCACAGGAATTATCTATTTTCCCCCTTGAATTTAGTTAAGTCAAAAGAATCTTTACCTTCTGTTATGTTCTGACTTATCTGTATTCATTATTTACTGACTCTAAAAAGGTCAAATAATATTCATCAGAAACCTAAGTAATTGAAATTAATAGCACACTAATGTTTTATGCAGTATACCAGACTTGTGGCCACATTGTTCTTAATCTTTGCTCTGTTCATGGTTTCAATTACAGAAAGATTATTTTCAGGAGTATAGCTGATATAGTTCAGAAGCTTTGATACTTGTGTTGACTCTGGATTATTCATGCTTTCATATAAGTATGTTACACACAGAAAAAGAGCAAAAGTAATAATAAAATTATATATTTTTAAAATGTCAAAATTTTAAGAATTCTTTATATTAAACCAGTACCTAGAGTCTCAAATCTACTATTTTAATTAAAATTAATGCCATGTTAAAAAACAAAAAAACCCTCATAAC
Organism: Fulmarus glacialis; assembly: GCF_000690835.1. Lineage (NCBI taxonomy): Eukaryota > Metazoa > Chordata > Aves > Procellariiformes > Procellariidae > Fulmarus > Fulmarus glacialis. Next base: position 10,192 of record NW_009232134.1, read on the forward strand.
TTTAAAAATATATGTTTTCTAGTGATACTTCTGAGCCTGAGAAGAAACATAAGGAAAAAAATATATTGTTTAATTAAAAATTTGACAAAAAAGAGTAGATACTATTTTGTCCAAACATCCTTGTTTAAATAAATTAACAAGTTTAAAAACAACCCACAGTAAAAAATTTCTGTGATTTTTTCTTTTTATTATGATGAAAAAATACTGTAAAAAGAGTTTCTGTATGCATGCTAAGCATGTACATATTTACTAATAATGCGTATGCCAAGAAATTTATCTATGTTTAAGTCCAGGTAGGAGAAAACTGATGGGTCTTATTCAGAAAGATTTCAGTTAAGTTACTGATGGTATCTGACTCCCTTTCCAATAAGATAGAATTTCAAGGGAGGAATATCTGAGGAATCAGCTATGGAGGTCACATTTCAAAGTCCCATTTCCTAACCTGCTTCTCTCTAAAGATAAAAATCTAACTGCACAGAAGTATAACTTACAGAAGGAATATTTTCAGTTCTAGGTCCTCTCTGAACCCAAAGTGACAAAGAAGTCAGAAATGAAAGAAGGTGTAGTCACCTGGTGGAAATCAAATCACACGTGGGTTTTGTTTAATCTATAAATTTGTAAAAATTCCTACTAGTTAACCCTCAACTACTAGTGTTCGACTGCTATACTCATCTGCATATGTAGTATGTAACAGACACTTTAGACACACCATCTTTCAAAAACTAGCTAAATAAATGGTTCATTTTAGATTTTTTTTTTTTATGTGCAATTAATTGCTGTGTATTTTCCTGCTCTCTAGCCCAGATGTCTGAGATTTTTGGTCTACCATTTTGATCTACCACAGGAAAGCGGTAGATCACCAACTAAAACTTAAGATGAGGTAATATTATCCATGCACCTTACCATTCATATTTTTAGTTAAAAGTAGACAAAAATAGATAGCAAATAAAATTTTGGTGTAAACATAATCAAACTTTGAATTTTATTATAAATATGTTATGGAAAAAATTATGAAACATGATTTAATACTCTGATGGCAATTTGTCACATATATTGAACTCTATTATTTCTTCTGCCTGACAGAGCAGCTCTAAATATACTTGATTAATTAATAAGTATAGTTTTGTTTTTAGCATGTTGGACCTTCATATCAGCTGTATAATGAAAGAGGTAAATATTCTGTGCTTAGCTCATTTTAGGCATTTGGAAACTTGTTCCTTTATACTTTAATTTCCTTTTTATGTATTGTATTTATAAAAAATAATACTAATTCTGATGTTAAATATTTGTGTATAGTCTTTCTTTTGTGAAAGAATAATTAGAAAAGTCCTACACAGACATAAAATAACATTTGAGTCATAATGAAGGAGCAGTGAACAGTAAGCCTTCTCTGGAAGCTTTATTTTTCTTTCTAGAAATATGTTTGGGATTTTTTTTTTTTTTTTTTCCCTTAGAATGGCCTGATTTGCCAAAGCAGACGTTCTTTACAGATTATTAATTGTCTTTGCATAAATTTCAGTGGGAGTATTTCTTAGTTGTAGTATTGAGTTTCTAGCATAAAGAACAAAATAACAAAATAATGAGTAATTTACGCTATATTGAGGGTAGCAGAAATAACCATTTTTTATCACTATAGATGCCCATGTTTTAATTTTTTCAAGTAAGATGTAGTTTTTGTTCCAGAACAAAAAGCAGATGCTGAACAATCAATATTTTCTGACCAGCTCTAGTAAATTATGTACTATGCAGTGAAAAATATAATTTTAAAGGGTTATTATGTGAAAATAGAAGGATTTCTATTTAACAAACTGAACATATATTTGAAATAGAGTTCATTAGTATTTACATTGCAAATATCATTAACATTAACAGCAAAAAATCCACATTACTTACAAGAGTGATGTTAACAGTGCTTAAAAACTTATCTTTTCACATGAACTTTGTGGAATAGAATATAAAAACTTAATAGAAATGCACTATGTGCCAAATTTAGCTTTTCAGTTGAGAGATGCAAATTCTATCTAGAAACTCTCTGGAATTTCAGCCAGTTAAAAATGTGTTTACTACATTGCCTGTAATCTTCAATCTCCTATAAGGATTCTTTAGAGGTTGTTTGCTTTTGGGATAAGAAATTAGAATCAAGAGAGACCAGTAAGCCCACAAAGGCTATCAATATGGACAGCTGAACGAACAACTGTTATTTGAACTCATTTACACATAATAAATATGAATAAAGAATATGAATATGAATAAATATGAATAAATATGAATAAAGTTCATAGAATCAGAGAATCAGAGAATCATAGAATC